>NC_067233.1:5083262-5385048 GCF_019924925.1 Ctenopharyngodon idella
ACAGTCAGCTGTCCAGAAATGTGCACAAATATCACTTTAATGCTTCTAATTGCTGTGCTCATTCCAAATCTACTGTCATAATTGATTAAATACAGCTGTCAAGGACATTTCAAGAGAATTTATAGCCACAAGGCTCCACTCTCTATTACAAGCCTAAATGGACTGCAAGAAGCAAATGAAAAAGGAAGCAAATGAAGAAGAGACAAGAACATTTAAATGTTAAAGGATTAGTTCACTTCAGAGTTAAAATTTCCTAATAATTTACTCACTCTCATGTCATTCAAGATGTTTATGTCTTTTTTTCTTCAGTTGAAAAGAAATTAAGGTTTTTGAGGAAAACATTCCAGGATTTTTCTCCATATAGTGGACTTCAACAGTTACCAACGGGTTGAAGGTCCAAATTGCAGTTTTAGTTCAGCTTTAAAGGGCTCTACACGATCCCAGACGAGGAATAAGGGTGTTCTCTAGGGAAATGATCTGTCATTTCCTAAAAAAAAAAAAAAAAAAAAAAAAAAAAAATTATATACTTTTTAACCACAAATGCTCGTCTTACACTAGCTCGGCGATTCACCACGCATTACAGTACGTAATCACGTTGGAAAGGTCACGCATGACAAAGGTGGAAGTACTGATCTGGTGTCTACAAAGCAAACGTGCAAAGACTAAGTCAAACGGCCTTTACAAAAAAAAAAAAAAAAAGGTAAAATAACGGTCAGACTATTTTGAGGAGAACATGAGGAGTTTTTCGCCCTATCGCAGTACTTCCACCTACGTCACGTGTGACCTTTCCAACATGATTACATCATGCGTGGCGCATCGCAGAGCAGGGCAAGATGAGCATTTGTGGTTAAAAAGTATATCAATTTTTATTTTTTATTTTTTTTTATAGAAAATGACCGATTGTTTCCCTAGAGAAAACCCTTATTCCTCAGCTGGGATCGTGTAGAGCCCTTTGAAGCTGCACTGAAACTGACATTTGGACCTTCAACTGGTTGGTAACTGCTGAAGTCAACTATATGGAGAAAAATCCTGGAATGTTTTCCTCAAAAACATTAATTTCTTTTCCACTGAAGAAAGAAAGACATAAACATCTTGGATGACATAGGGGTGAGTAAATTATCAGGAAATTTTAATTCTGACGTGAACTAATCCTTTAACTGATTGTTCAGACATGACATTCCTGAATATTATCAATACAGACTGGATTTTTGTATGTAAAATGTACACGTATTTTTGCATGGAAAAATGCAATCGTATTTTTGGAATCACTGAAAAGTAAAATAAAAATGTCAAATCTTTAGTTCAAAACTGATGAGAAATTTCAAAAGCAGCAATGAAGGTGAAAATACTCAAACATAATCTCAAAAGACGTTTGCTGACACGTCCAGGTAACACGAAGAACGAGTAAACATTGTTCATTTACATATAAAACCGACATTGTAACAATACAAAGCGTGTTGAAAATCAGCAAAGTTACACTTTAACATATGAAAACATCTGTGTGTCTTCTCCTCCCTCTCCACATGGGTTAAGGTGTGTATGTATTGTGAAACATTATCACTTGTTTAAAGACCCATGCCAGAAATCCATAAAACAAACACAAGCTGCTAGAGGAGATACCAAGACCAAACAAAGCCTGTCCAACAGGATAAAACATCACCATCAAAAGTATGTGCATAGAGATAAAAAAAGAGGAGAAATAAGCCAAGTTCTGTAGCAAGCCAAGTCCTGCCAAAGCCCCTCGCCGGTGGCGACCCAGACAATGTGCAGATGGGGCTGGATTGCTCTGTGAGAGAATTAGATGGTGCTTATATTAACATGAAGAAGAGGGAAGAAGAACATCAGCCACTCCGCTCCAGAGGGAAGTCACAGATCAGTGCATCGCCATGTCTTTTCTTCCAAGCAAAGTCACAACATCAGTGTTATTCAGAAACAACCCTGTTTCTTTCAGCCAGATATCTGTGGACCACCAACCGCATTCTGAGTGACAAACAGTCGTTTTTTTGGGATTTACAAGCCAACGCTGCACATCTTTACAGAGGGTTAATAGGAGCTATAAAAAACAAGCTGTGAAAAACCTAATTCCCTGTGCATTGTTTAACAAACGGGATCTCAGGTGCTGTGATTTCTGATAGGAACAGAATACAGCCCTCTTTATCACCATACTGTGTGGTTAGGGTTAGTAGACATTTGCTTATTTTGAAGAATAACACTATAAAGCAAATAAAAAAATCTACTACTGCTAATAATATAATAAATAAATGAATAAATAAATACACACAAACAAACAACAAACAAATGAATATAATAAAGTGCACTTTTTTGAAAGAAAGAAATTAATACTATTATTCAGCAAAGTTGCATTACAAATGTCAGAGAAAAGTCACCGTAAAGATTTTTTTTAACAATGTTACAAAAAAATAATTTCAAATAAATGCTGTTCTGTTGCTAAATGCAAAAACTATTTGTCAAAGAATCCTGAAAAAAAAATGTATAAGCAAATCAGCATATTAGAATGATTTCTGACTGGAGTAATGATGCTGAAAATAAAAAAAAATCTGATATATATATATATATATATATATATTTATTTAAAATATGTATAAAAGTTAATAAAAATATATTTAGAAGCTATTTTGAATTGTAATAATAAATGCAGCCTTGGTGAGTATGTGACTCCCCAAATTTTTACATATATAAAACTTTGTTCTCTAAATGTTTTTAAAATGAAGCTATACTCTGAATACTAATCATTAGAAGAGTGGGCTAATAACATGTTTCCATGAATAGGCTAACAAATATGTGAGTACTCGCATGGAGTGACCCAAAGAGCTGCTGCAGTCTCTTCCCATCTTCATGGCTCTGTAGATCCAGGCAGGGGTGATCTCCAACAGTGGAGTACCGTGAAATAGCATTATGGTTAATTTTCTCGTTTGCTGCTGCTCATGAACCAGTAAGGCACCAACAGACATCTCTCCAGATCTGCGCACAAGCTCAGCTGAAAAACATGAGCCGCCTCTCCTCATTTTTATTTGGGATGTGCAATATATTCGACTAAAAGATACTACTGCTGCTACTACTCAACATTAAAAAAAATACTGTTTTTTTTTGTTTTGCTTTATATTTTTACAGAGGCTACGTTCAAACTGCTGACATGTTAATGTTACATTTTAAAAAAGTAATACAATTTTTTGAACAGTGTATATCTAGGAAAGAAAATAATTTCATTTTACTTCAAACCTTGCATAAATGCATTCGTTTTCTCCATGTAACTCGTGGCCACTGAGAAGACGAAAAAGATGAGGCAGTAATTTGAATTCGCACAGAACCCTTCGGTTTTCTTCTATGACAAACTGCCATATAACATTTTAGGCGTGCTTGTTATACTACCGGTTATGAGCAACAATGCCATGAAATTTTACCAGTTTAAAGAGAAAAAAAAGCTATGAATGAAACTTACTTGACAACACCAGATCCTATATCAATATCCCAACAAATAGAACACCCTTAAAGGTGCAGTAAGCGATTTCTGAGAAACACTGTTGATATCTGAAATCAACTCAAACAAACACACCCCTCCCTGCCTTCATTGCTCCGCCCACAAAATGCACAAACACACAATGCAAGAATTCTTCTTGGAAAATGAAGCGAAGATGATGAACAAATGATAAGGAAGAAAAAAAATGAACATATGGCAAGAGAACTGGTTGTTAGTCTCCAGCAGCACACAAGCTCCATACAAACAATGACACTCAAAATTTTGCATTTCGCCGCCTGTCATGTCACATACACAGCGCATGTATATAATCTATTTTTTCAGTGGAATTCAGTATGGGATTTAACTGTCTGATTAATAAATTAAGAAGGCTATTTTAAATGGATTACTTATACAGGCTGTTTTTTCATCTTCTTAGACTAGTCGACTTCTCGGTTACAAAATGTCCTTTTAAACGTTGATTGGTCATGGCGCACATCCCTAACTTCCACTTACTCCCTAAAAATAAACTGAACATTTAAGACCTGAATATGCTTGATTTTGAGACCGAGGAGATGTTGTTTTAACCCTTTGCTTTGACCCAAGTTCTGCAAAACCACAAAACCAACCAAATAAATCATTAGATGAGTTCTAAACAAAACCACATGTTTTTGCAAAATGAATAAATAGGGTACATTCTGAAAAAAAAAAAAAAAAAAAAAAAAAGATTTCAGCTACTGAGACAAATAACTAACAAGTGCAAAGGTCAGTGACAGACTTGTATGTTCTCATCAGCTGAAGGTGAAAACACTTTGTCTTGTTTCGCATTTTGTTGCCAAAGGGCTCAGTGAAGTATGTGAGTAATGACATTGAATTTAGAACAACGGAGATTAGTTTTAAGAACATTGCTTTCATGGTACCGCCGCTCACAGGGACAGCAGGTTATGACTACACCTCAAACGATTTAAAAAATACATGGCAACAGTTTTCAAGGGATTTGAAGTTGACATGGATGGCTGCCTCGAGAGCAACATAATTAACTAAATGCCGAAGATTACAGATCGCTCTAATCATAACTTTGTGCACGCTGACCCTGGGTTAGCACTTCATGATAATGAAAAGATCATCCATGCTGGGGCAAGCACTTCAGACACAAAAAAGACAATCTCCAACCCCGCCGAAAGCCCCGTCTACGCATAAAGAACACTGATTCACCAGGCATTTGCAAGTGACATTTGCTCAGTATAAATCGCTTTTGATGGAGCAGAATCAGAAAATTGCTTGTTAAATGTTGTAGTTCTGACAAGGGCTGATTAAAAAAAAAAAAAAAAAAACAGATGAAAAACAACTGTCACTTCATTAGGCATGTGATGGCCAAGGCACTCAAGTCATTACACTCTAACTATCCTGAAATCTTAAGCAAACCGGAGGTGACAAATGAGTGCGATCTATTCAAAGAGCAGGATTTTTAAAAGCACTAAAACATTAAAGACTCCATGAAATCAAAGTTCTGTGGCTTTCAGCCCATCCCTATTAACTTTGAGGCCAAAAATATTTTGGTATACACTAAATTTATATGTTCACAAAATTCAGATCTATGCTTTTAAATTCAGACTCATTTTCTTCTGAGGAAAAAAAGACCAAAAACACTGATGACTCACCCTGGACTGCACAGTGCCAATGTCCAATCAAATACACTCTAGAATGACAATGTCCCGCCCCTAATACCACTTGCAGACAATTAGTGAGTAGCAAACAAGGGTTCATGACTATGATTTAACTCAAGTCCCTCTTTTGCCCCTCGCTTTTAAATCACTAATTCGAAAGTGAAAGTAAAATGCGCACAGCCGCACGGGCATTCATAACGATGCAGAGCAGAGCGATTGTTTCCAATTAATTCCTATGGAAGTTGAGCTTCGATAGGAATGAACTAAAAATGCTCCATGCCAGTAGACATGCACCATTATGAATGCCCATGCGGCCGTGCACATTTTACTTTTGCTTTTTTAAATTAGCGACAATTCGGGGCGACAATTGCTTGTGGGTTCATTATTATTCTTAATGAAAAACACAACAACTAGAAAAACACAACATAGTTAGCACTGGGCTTAAATCCGAAATACTTTTACATTTCGCTTTGAAACCAAATCTTCTGCCATCGTCTTGTCAGTCAGTTCCTCACTCTCATGATAAATGAAATCTGACTCCTGCTGCTGATCAGTTTTTAAATGTAGTGTCTGTTTTCTAACTGATTTTTATTACTATAAAAAAATGAAAACGACCAGTGTTGCGGCTGAGAACCGATAACACCGTCAACACCGACTATCGCAGCAAGCCTATCATGCTTAGCAAGGCTAATTCATTTGATCCAAAATACAGTAAAAACAGTAATATTATGAAATATGTATTATATTGTGCAACATGCAAGTATTTGTTTACATCAAAAGAGAAGGGATTTTTTGAGGTGTTGTTGCAAGAATTTCATCATAAGTAACAATTCAATTCTGTTTGAGTGTATATACTGTTTATACACTACATGTTTCAACTTTAGGCACAGTTTTTCTTTTTTTTAACAAGTGCAACTTTTATGTGACTTCAGTTCATCTTAAGAGAGAAGGTCAAGGCCACTGCCCTAGGTAAATGCAGATTACATGGCGCAGGAGTTTATGCCATAGTTTCCTGTAGCTTAGACACTTTGGCAGCAGGGTTAAAGGGATTAGGCAAAGACTGTTAATGAGGACAGTTGTCCTCTGTTCCAATTATTGTCCAATAACAAAGCAACATGTGCTTTAGACAGACGCATCTAAACAAGGCTACGAAGACCATCACAGAAAAGCTCAACAAAGACTTTCACCTTGGACTACGTTTATGGAGTTGAGACGCAACTCCAAAATTAGACCAGTACGTATTGATAAGCCACATCACACGTATTTACCTCTGTGAAACTGTTTCTATGGGTTCTGCATGATGTGTCTGATTACGTATTGATTTGGGTGGTGGAGCAGAGTGAGTCTGCAGTCAGCTATGATTACAGCATTAGCAGGTTGACAGAGCTTGCGGTGGAGTACATTCTCTGCTCTATGTGAACCTCAAATCAGGACTTCACAGGCAGTCATTGACAGAGATGAAGACTTTCGTGCATGTCACGGGGAGAACTGCATATCAAATGAAGCATCAAAAATTAACAATAAATAGTGACATGCCTCCAAAACGAGAACAAAAGACGCCTGCAAGGCAGCAAAATAGCATTCTCTCCCGGGGGACTCCGTAATAGCTCAGGAAGAGATAACGTTGTTTAATTTTTAATCACAGATTGTGTTTTCTTTGTTTCGAGGATAATAAATGAGCAATTTGATATTGAAAAGAAAAGCAGGATTGTGATGTTGAAGTAACAACGGTGATGAAGAGATGCAGAGGACCATGGGACATGAGAATGACGGTGGCATCTTTTGATCCGCTCGTGTACGGAAACCAAGCATTTGTGTCAACAAATCAACAAATCACACAGAGAAGAGAGCCCACGTGCATCTGTAGCGGAGGTCGGACGCATTAGCCGAGCATTTGGGACGGGCTGACTGATGTGGCCTGTCAGGTCTTCAAGGCTTCAGACAACGTGGCTGCAGAGACGCTCTATGTAGCGTGGGACAACGGCGGAGAAAAGCATCCCTTCAGACGCCACTGACGTAATTGCTTCTGTCGTGGAAAACAACTGAGATTCATCAAGGCAATGAAATATTTACACAGAGGCCTCTGGTATACCCATTTAAAATTAGATGTACATCTCAACAAGCACAACATTATATCTTCTGGCAGTGTTATAAGTGGAACGGCTCCTACAAAGTTTTACATCAAGCCAACTATCATTACATAATTTGAGCTCCAAGATAAAAACACATCGGAGATGGGACGGCCAGATTCAGAGTCTAAAAGAACGATATGGAACGTGTGCTAGATGGACTTTACAATGCGCATTCTTGTTTTTAGATAGATGATTCCATTCAATTTGGAAAGTAGGCTAAGAATAAAGCCTCACTTGGTGGAGGTTAGCCCCATAAACTGATTAATAACTAATGCTTTCACAGTAGGGCTGGGCAATATGCACCCAAAAATCATATCTCAGTATTTCTAGTGGGCTAAATGTTCGGTTTTGTTTCATAAGGAACACCATGGATAAATGTAGCTTGCAAAGCACTTTTTTTCATTGTAGAAGACTTTTCACAGTTGGGTTTCACAAAGTTTAACACACTTTTCTTCGTACTGCGGTTTATGGTGCTGTTGGAAATGGCAGAAGAGAGTTGGAATGTTTATGTCATTCTCTACAGATGAAATTCTTTTGCTGCTCATTTGATATTTGAAATCCGAATAATATTGAAATATCTGAAGTAATTATTATTTCAATAACTGATTAATCAATCATATATATATATATGTGTGTGTGTGTGTGTGTGTGTATATATACACACACACACACTCTCCAGGAAATTAAAACAAATTAAATAAAAAATTAAAATAAATTATGTACACAGTATCTATCAGTGCATGCATGTATCGAATCACTGAACAGGGCAAGTGTGTTAAACTATATATTTACTGCTTATGAGTTAGCTTTTTTTTTTTTTCATATTTAGGACGATTTGAATCTTGCACTTTTACTGCAGCAGCTCACTATGTCCTTGCAATTTTTTTTTCAGAGGCACTCGAAACATCAAGCTATTGTATATCAATATAAACTGCATTGTCTTATCCTATATAGTTTTTTTTTTTTTAAAATGTCGATACCTTACCAAGTTGATATACCGCTCAGCCCCATTTCACCATTACTGTCACCAGAGAAAAATTTATATCTCATGCCCAACAAAAGCATTTCGTTAGCAATTATTTGCAGACATTAACAACCTGTTCCTTTGGCCAATATCTGCCCGGGCTGATTTATCCAAACCCGGAAAAAAAATATATCCTATTTGTTTTACAATTACTTTGACAAACACAATGAAGCCTTGGGTTTGTGTCGCTAAAGGCAGACTGCACGCATCCATAAATACAGGTCATCGACAGGCTGTCAGGCTGCCAGGGAAGTCTCCCAGACACCTCTTCGCCATGTCACAGATTGAATTGGTTCATCAGGAGGCATTGAGATATCTCAGCTTGTGAATTTATTGCCCTTGAATCATGTGGTTGTTCGAAGAGACAAACACTGCCGTGCGACAATCCATCTTGAGGCTGAAAATAATAATCAACAAATTAATTAGCTCATTAGGTTAAAACCATGAATGGAACTGTGCTTTCACTACAGGGAGCCCTTTTTAGCGAGAGATGCATGTGCTTGGAGTTAATGTGAGCTTTGCCCTTGCACTGGATGACCAAAATGTACTATTCAGATTTAATTGAGAGTATAATGCGCACGGAAATTGACAAAAGATTGAAACCAGAAACATATGTTTGAAGGAAATGTGTTGTAATATTTCAGATACTGAAGTCATGTTCAGTGTTAATGTAGTCAGGAAAACCACTGACAAAAATCACGAGCACAAGATGATGCAAACACACTAATGAATGTGTTGAACTAAGTTATGTGCTAGTCAGAATGTCTAAGTCACGTTGTGCTGCTAAAAGACAGACAATAAATAATAAAAGCATAAAGAATGATTGTATTATAATGTTATTTCACAACAAGGACTGTTCTTGTTAAATGTTGGTACATATAATTTAATCCAATGTTGAATATTTGGTAAATTTTTTTACTTATTAACTAAAATGTTATTTTCATCAGCTATAGCCTATGTCAATGGCATTTTAGTGGCTGTTTACACAACACCATTTTCAACTAAAAATGGAAAACTTTTTATGTGTTTTGGCAGTTCATTCAGACGACAACGGCTTTTTGAGTGCCTGAAAATTTACATTTTGAAAAAGGGATTCAAAGTGCAAGTTTTTGAAAACAATATCGTTATTATCTCCATGTAAACTACAAAATGCGAATGTGTGAAAACAGTGATGTCATGCACATATGTATTACGTGTTCAGTCTACAGGCGTGTAGTGTTTCTTTACAAAGTGACATCACCACCTGCTGGCCTGGCATGAATATAGCATTTTCGCGGTGAACGGCGATCGTTTTGTCGTATGCGAAAAATGCAAAAGAAAAACTTTTTAGTTTTAGTACATTGTTGTTGTGTAAACATACCTTTAGTCAGTAAAACTGACAAAAAAAAAATGACTATAACATATTGAAATATTGACAACATTTCAAGAATATTTTCGTCAAGACAAAAAATGTGTAAAAATTCACAATAGTCATTGTATTCTTGCATACATGATGGAATTGTAATGAATCTAAATTCTCTCAGTCAACCTGCCAGCATAGATCTAAAGGTGTACGTTATACATTGTTGTATTTTTAATCTGTGGCAAAAGGCCGGGTCAACGACCCTGGCCTCTCAGCAGTGGTTCTCCGGGCTAGTGTTTTCACAGGGCTTCCACATGTACGCCTGTGAGGGAAATGTGGAGATAAGTGCATTTGTTGGCGCAGCACTTCAAAGAGCCGGAGTGTGTCTCAGTGAGCAATGGCAGAGAGGCATGAACCAGGCCTTTGATCATCCCCAGCTTTCTGATCATTAAAATATTGGATTAATAATTGATTAAAGCACCAGGGCTTATTGTGTTGCGTCTCAGAATCCCAATTTATTTCAACCTTGAAATCGCCTTTTCCTTTAAACAAATAAATATATAGATATGCATGAGTGTTATTTTAGTATCTTTGAGATACTATTAGTTTTTATTTATATTTTTAATTAATTTTTTATTTTTATATTTCCCATTTTAATTTTAGCTAAAGTTTTAGTAATTTTATGGTGTTTTTGTAATTTTTCTTAGTTTTTTTTTAATATTTTAATTCATTTCAGTTTACATTTATTTTATTTTAAGTAACAATGAATGTAAAATGCATGGTTTTCATTTTAGTTAACTATAATAAAGAGGATGCATGTCATCCTGCAGAGTAAAAACCACATTGTCTGTTGTGGGATAAACTCATTATGTCATTTCGCTTGAAATCATGCAAATTGTGAGTTAATTTGAAGTGCCTTTATATAGAGCTTCTGCAGTCGAACAGGTCATTGAAAAAAGTAAATAAGTAAACCATCAGTCTTCTGTTTTAAACATTTGCACATTTTGTAATTCCATTATAATAATTGCACCCAGTTACATTACTTATATTTGTTTTAGATTAAATTAAACACAAGCCTTAATGGGGCTGGGTATTGATACAAATTTCACGATTCGATTAGATTCAAGATTCACAAGCTTGCAATTCGATTCGATTCAATATCGATATTGATTACTTTGGATATATGTCAGGTACAGTATATGGCAAATTTTCTTAAAGGAAAAAAAATCCCTCAGTTGGTACTACATTACTATAATGTTGAAGGTTAAAATTAACTGATTTGTATACAAACACTTAAATTACACACAACTTAAATTTCTACTCCAATTTATTTTTGTTTGTTTGTTTGTTTTTTAAATATAAACATTTAAATGGGGGCTGTCATAAAAACTAGATTTAATTTTTCTAGCTGACTAACGTCACTGAATGGCTTTTCTGAGGTAAATGTAACATTACAGTACATACCATATTGTTTACAAGATGTTTTATTGACGTCTTTCTGTGGTTGAAACACTAATTGAGCGATTACATGATATGGATTTCGTTAAGTTGCTCTGTATCTTTGAACATACCTTCTGATGTTCATTCATGTTTATTTCATGCTGTAACCAGTAGTGAAGCAGAAGAGATGATCAGTTCACATCCGGCAACAGAGATCTGCCATGCCACAAACAGAGCGCCAAAACAGTATGTACTGTTTAAATTTCATAATAAAATGGACAGAATTTGAAATCTGAGACTTTGTTTCATATCAAAAGTAACAAAGCAAAAAGCTTATTGCGATTTATTGGATGGGAAGCGTGCCACAATGTTCTGTTCATTCATCAACTGAAAACAGCACAGACTAAAAATCGATACTTGGGATTTAAGAAACGATATCGGTAAAAAAAAAAAAAAAAAAAAAAGAGAATCGATTAAAATTGAGAAATCAATGTTTTTTACTCAGCCCTAATATGTTCACAGCCAAGGATCCTGCGCAATAGTTTCTCAAATTAATGCTCATTCATATAAAATCACCATCCTTTTGGCTCCTCATTCCTTCATTTAGTATTCTGGCAGTACATGAATAAACATCGCAAGTGCGCTCGTTTAGCAAGCCATATGTTTGAGGTGTTTTAAGTACTTGAGCCTTGCGGCGCAGTGCTGTTGTTTAAGATGTCCTTGCTGGGGTCACAGCCCTCTTGTGATGTCTGTGATGAGAAGGAAACATTCACTTTGGGCTCTCAATCCTCAGTGGACTACTTGTTTAGTGTTGTCCTTCAATCGCTCTCTATCCCAAACCTGTCTCAGTGGATCTGGCACGTTGAGGTGCTATTATGGGCTAATTTCAGACCCACCACTAGGCTGGAACTGCACTGTTGATAGCTGGACTAAGCTCACACCCCAGGGAGGTCAAATCCCAGCACTGCTTTAAAGCTTATGTCTCTATAAAACCAAACACTTTGACCAAAAAAAAAAAAAAAAGAACGAGGAATTTCACATTTATGTCAAAGTGGCCTGGAATGTAGGACGAAACCTACGATGAGCATAACCTTCTTCAACAGTCACCCTGGTCTGCCTGGCCTTGAAGAATGATGCTCCATGGTGTTCACCCCTTCCATAAAGCTAAAATATATTGCTTGTTTGCAGCCAAGCACATGCCTGTGCAAAGACAAAGAACTCTTCGTTTTGCCCTTAGGACTGAACAAACTGAGACGGAGGGCTGCTGTTACTTATTTCCATCTGAAGAAAAAAAAAAAGATGGCTGGAAAAATCTAGTACCATCATCATATATAATACCATAACATCATAATATCATCACATTGGAGGCCAAAATTATTCCAACATCCCACAGTGCAGTATTAATAAGGATACAATGCGGCTAAAGACATTTTCAAGAAATATTTCTTCCAAAATACTAAATAGCAACACTAAAGTACCAATTACTATTTGTAATTCAATAAACAGAAAATTGATTCATTATTTATTTGAATAAATATGTACTTATCTGTAAATGTTACTCAAACAGCCATGTGATCAGAAAGAACAAGAAAGAAAGAAAACCACAGGGAGACCTTAAAGCTTATCTTTTGTTGACAACAGATTTATAAAAGATTCTCATACACCGGATTATGAGCTCCTGGGCTTCATTCTGAAACATGCAGTGGCCAGTTATTGGGCAATACATCAAATATTAGTGACATTATCATGATATATTTGCTGACAATATAAAATTAAGGAACTATTGTGTCTATCGCAATAATGTTAAAGGTTTCGCTTAAAAAGGCCATAAGCATCCAATAGCCTTGTGGGCAGCACGTCGGCATATAGCGCAGCTGCGCTTCGGCCGACCCGACTTTGAGTCCTGGCTCGCGGACCTTTCCCGATCTCATCCCCCTCTCTCTCTCCAACTTCGCTTACTGTCCTATCATAACAAAGGCAAAAACGCCAAAAATAAATCTTACAAAAAGACCATAAGCCAATTTTTACTCATGCTGGCAAGTATCACTGCTTTATATACTCATCAGTGTTGATGTTTACTTGCAATTAAACTTCTGACTCAAATAATGTAATAATAAAAACATCACATGTTCTAAAACCAGTTCTAAGAAGATACCTAAAAGTCTAAACGTTTGTTATTCTCGTCTCTGTCTCAATGAAGTCTTTTACTGCCTTCAGTCTAAACAGCAATGGAGTCTGAGGAACAGTGTTCTCTTGCTGATTCCAATGCTTCAAATAGCTTCTCTCATGACTGGGGGCTCCTTGGCAGGAAGTGCCATGTAATGTGCTAAAACAGTGACAGGACGGTCAAGCACAAGCTGTCGTAGTACCTCAGCCGTGCAGAACTGTCTGGCAGGCCTTGGACCTCCACCTCAGCTGTTAAGTGGAGGTGAAAGGATCACGTGACCTGTCATCAGACAGTTGCCCAGGGAGGCTTGTTTATGTGCCTGTATTTGGTGAAATACAACACAGCTTTCGATGTGTAATATCTCACTGCACCTTGTTCCACTGAGGCATGTGCACAACCACCCACACGCACAGACACGTATAGTTGGAGCATATGCCCACCTCCAAACATAGCAACATTATAAACAGTAATTGGGCATTTGCGTACTAATGGGGGGGAACTGTTTGACACTCTGTATCACATGACGGTTTCTACCTCAGATGCAATTATGTAGAAACCATCTGAAGGGGAAGTTCAAGGCATTTCACCAATCCCAGCAATCTCATCACCCTTTCTGTTTGCATAAAGCGCTTTGCTAACTGTCAAGTAGGGCTGGGCGATACATCAAATATTAGTGACATTATCATGATATCTTTGTTGACGATATAAAATTAGGGAGTATCGTGTATATCGCAATAATGTAAAAAGTTTAGCTTATAAAGACCATAAGCCAATTTCACTCACATCTCACAAGTATGACAGATGATAGGCACTTCTTTCAAAGTGTGTGAGTGTCGAACGTTTCTTCACAACATGTTTAATAGTGTTGAGCATTAAGGCAATCCTAGACTTCCCAAATTTTGAAAAATATTAAGATATACATGTTTAGATATACAGTACTCTGCAAAAGTCCAACACCAGCTTTGTTGTTTTAGCAATGTTTTAATGTTTTCAGTCTCTTTATTACGATACAAATAGAAAATACAGGAAATATGTACACAAAATGTATTTTTTTTTTTTTTTTTTTTTTTTTACATTGTGTACATATTTCCTGTATTCAAAACAAATCAAACAAAATTGTTTCTTTAAGCAAAAATCAGTATTTAGTGTGACCTCCTGGACTTTTTTCCATTTTCTCAAAAATGAAACTGTGAGAAACTTCTCATCAGATTTTGGCCTTCCAATCCTTTTCCATTCTATTTAGGTTTAAGAGAGCCAGTTCCTGCTATTGCTCAAGTGTAAAGGGAGGTCAATAAATATTTGCCACTTTAGCCTTTAAAAGCTGTTTTTCTTATTTATTTTCTGTTGTTTTTTAACACTGCCTACAGATTTACTGTATTATATGTTTATATTATAATAAAGAGACTGAGAAATAATTATATATATATATGGCACCACAGGCCATGCGACAAGAACCAACCGATCAGCTTTGGCCTTTCCGTAACAACATCGAAAGCTCAGCCGAACAGGTGATCATAGCTGTACAGGGTGGGTTTTTATTTCTCATCTCCATAAATATATCTAGTAGTAAAGCTAATGCAAGGGCTAGAAATCAATTAATCCTTTGCTGATACTTCCTTGTCATTGTGGAGAGAGCAGTTCATGGTTGCATAGCAACGACAGATGCCACGGGAGCGCAAACGCTTGTGGAAAGGAGGAGAAACGCTTTCCACGCGTTTTTAGACGCGATATGTGAACGGCCCCTTAAGCGGCTGTCCACCTAGAAATGCGTTATTGCATTGAAAAAACGAGACACGGGCAGTGAAATGGGGAAAAAAGCAAAATTATTAAACGCAAGCTGAACCTTTTTTTTTTTAACCTGACCGCCGCGTTTTTAGAATGCTGTTTAATGGGTGAAACGCTGCAAAAGACGCGAGACACGAGTGCAACACCCAAACATAAAAACAACAGGAAAAATTGCGCAATGGAATGCAAAGACCAGTAAAGAACTACTACTGTATGTTTGATATTTCATGCTTGCATGATGGTGACAGGCTGAAAGCTGCTGTTATTTTATGTTTTTACAAAGCATTTGGTGTTAATAATAGTCTATTACTAGTGTTCTTTATTGCCATTACTTTTTGGCTTAGAAATATTTAGCATTTTTCTTATTTGAAATTATTTCTGAGTATATAGGATATGTTTAGGACAAGTTTGTACATCATTTGCCTTCATATTTAATGCATATTTTCTGCAAAGATATTTAACAAATTAGTCATTTGTATTATATTGATCACTTCAGGTATGTTGCACTTGGAATAGAACAGTTTTTTTAACCATATGGTGAATAAAGAGAATGTTACTTGAATCATATTGTAGTTAAGTTTTTAAGCTGACTAGTTAAACATAAAAAAAAAATCGAAATCGAGAATTGGTCAATCGTTCTGAAAAAATCGAGATTTTATTTTTTTTGTCAAATCGCCCAGCCCTAATATATATATATATATATGTATCATTGCTAAAACAACATCTAATGGTGGCCTAAGACTTTTGCACAGTACTGTACATCGCCCAGACCTACTGTCAAGTTCATGTTCAATATGCTAAATAATTGCCTCACTTGATCCACCTAAATGATGTTGACACAAATACAAAATATCAATAACCAATACAAAATTATAAAACAATGACAGGGATGGATGGATGGATGGATGGCACAGACAGACAGACAGACAGATAGTAAACATTGTGACAACTAGCCCCAGCCTCCCGTTTATCATTTCACATTGCGTTTAAGGTTGTTTTCCTCACACTTTTAAAGGTCAGCTCTGCCCAGCTTTGCTAAGTGTGTTGTGGCAAATCGCCAGCACAGATTTCTCTCCCTTTATGGGAAAATTGTGCGTAAGATGTGGAATTATCAATCCCGTGCTGCTCATTAATGTCTGAGACAGCAGGAGTTTAAAGTGGAAGTATTCATGTGATTAATACTTCTTCTTGCTTCAGGAATGTGAGGAAAGCTGCACATATTTACAGCTAGCATCTGTTCCTCTACTACTCGGGCAAACACAAAAATATTTTGCATATTAGTCACATATTATAAGATCAACAAACACGCCGGCCTTCGGCAGTTTCGCTTCGTTCATTCTTCATCGTTTTAAAACCCAAGGCACGGCGCATCCATCTCAGTTGATTAGCTGAGAACATGCTAGCGTAGCTCAACACATCACCACACGATTGCAGTTCGATACGTTGCCACCTCAGAGTGACACCTCTATCTGTGTTCCAGTGGATTCTCATTTAGCACATGCAGGCTTGCTGCCTTTTCATCAACTTATTACTATTAAGTGGTCCTTATTTCCCTGAACAATTCCTACCCAACTCACACTTAAAGACCTGTATTGATCCTCATGGTACACACCATCCCCTCCTGATTTCATTAGGCCCGGTGCTGTTAATTACTCCACACTCTAACCTTTCAGTGTTTCATTTGGACCGACAAATTGGGTGAATTAAAAAGGAGCTGAAAAACAGCGCAAGGCCTGACGGTGTGGATCCCCGAACTGGTATGTCAAATTCCCAAGCGGCGTAATAATTAAAAAAGTTCATCAATGTTCCCTTTGCTCATCACATTATGCAGAGGCTGGGCTCACTGGTAATAGTTCTAGAGGATTCATTTAGGAAATTAGACCAGTTTGATCTGGTTCTTCATCAAGAGAGCAGTCTAAGTCCCCCCCAGAGGATTTGTGTGGGTAAACTGCCACCTTTATTTTAGTGAAACAGATAGAAAGCATGTGCAGCAACACACACTAGGTGTTGTACCAGCAATTTTGCTTTCTGGACTATTGATGAGCGCCGAGCACGGATTTGGTGCCAATGCAGTCATTTTGTGCCATTATATGATTCTATGATAATAACTTCATCATAATTGGCTTCTGATGCTTGGGAGTGTTGAATACCCATTTTCAGAGGGGAATGAATTGATTTACTGCTTGATTTAATTATGCATTAAAATTCAATCATGTACTTTCAACCAAATTCAAAGCGAGTTTCCAAAGTGATCCCTAGAATGCAGGTGGAGTTGAAGGACATCTTCAGTTACATTTTTTCGGGAGCTAACTTAATAATCAGATCTTATTGATTACATTAGTGTGAAGGTCCAAGATGAAACGGGATCTAGTTATTGATGAAACAATTTCAATATTTATGCTATGCATTAGTTATACATTAAGTGAAGTCACTATCAAACAAAAAAGATAGGCTTTGATAGAAGAAAAATTGAGAACTTGGATAAGCCAGGAAGAGATTTGGCAGCTGAGGGCAAGGTAATATTTTTGCACTCATGAAAAAACCCATTTGGAGTCCATGTTTAACTGCCCATCAGTCTACAACCGTGCCCTCTACCCTCTACACTTCCTGAAATCTCTCATCAGGCCGAAGGTCAAAACTCGGTCTACATATGGTCTCACCACGCACCTGGCTTCTGTCATTGCTGCTCAATGTGAAAAGAGAGAGTCAGAAGGTCATTCGAGTGCGAAGCTTTGACGGACGGATGATGGGAAAAGTAAGGAGCTAATATGTGCATCAACCTTCAATGTTGGCTTTCTCAGCATTACATTTAAATTGTTAATGGTTTGGATTGTTCTTTTATTGAATGACTTGACACTTCCATTCATTCGGAGTGGCACTGGCTTTGTCCGCAGCTGATAATGTGAAAAGCCACTGTATTAGAGCTCATGCTGGAACAAGCGGAGGATCACTTATCACTGTCACTTAGGCCTTGCCTGGCAAACAAGACACCTGATGGTGACACTGATTAATGATGCTGGATAAGTTTGTGAACACAGCGGGAACCCCACACAGGTTTCATCTGAATCATATTTAAGCATATGGACACCATATGGATCTAAGCATTTCCATAAATACGATGACCAACCGCAGCGAACCTGCAGGTGTGATATTTGGGACCTTTTTTTTTTCCCCTTGTTGTGCAAATACAGACAGTCATTCTTACTGAAAAGATTCCATATGAGGGATCACCTAATCCCTTTTATTTCAAATATTAAAGGCTTTGCAATATCTTATATCTGCTCTTCAAATAAATATATAGTAAGTCTCACTAGACTAGGTATTTCGCTGCATTACTGCAGATATCCATAAAATCCATGTGTGTTTATGCTCTATGTCTACACGTTAAAAATAAAGTGTGTAAATGGCAATTAAAAATCTTTATGAAAGCATAAATGCTTAAGTTTAATAGCATCATTTTTAAGAGCAACGACTTCCACTTATTTAAGATGAGCCTCTCAAGTGTTTATTTACACTTTTGATACACTTAAAGGTATTGACTTGGCTTTGCCTACTCTAACATTAATAGCAATGGTTATTGATTGTCAAGATTGATTTTAAACTGAGGGAAATAGATGCATACCCATGGTGGACTTAAGTAATTTATACAAAGAGAGAGAAAGACTGAAGGGGAGATCCTAATAAGCCCAGACTAATTAACTCAATAACAGTTATCCATGTGCCGCATTTCAAGTATTCATGGTCTCAGAACAGGTCTTTTCTTATAATTTGAGCTCTTTTCTACAAAAACATAATTGCAGTTGTCAAGAAAAGCCTGTCTAGTGGCTTTTCAATACGACAAAAGAGGGGCAGCCTATCTGAGAATTTTGAGCTTTGATTGCACACAGTCTTTGTGAAAAACTGTCTGTGAATAGCAGGGAGACAAGACTGCAACTCATAAAGCTGAAAACAGAAAGACAAGGTCATGTGTTTTATCTTTACATGAAAATGAAATAAAACTAAAGTAATAAACAGTAAAATAAAATAAATAAATACATTTAAAATAAAGTAAAAGGCTTTATAGTCTGAGAAGGAGAACAAAAGACAGGAAGAGAGGATAAAAACCTGAAAGAAAAAAAAAAACCCGTAAATCACAGTTTCTGGGCAAGTGACTTGTAAGCTACATTTTTCTCTCTTTTTTTTTCTTCTTCTTCTTCTTTTTTGGTTTGTGATTCACCAAAAAGGTGAGGTACAGACCTACAGGGATCAAGGCGTACAAAATATTAAAGTAGAAATTCTGCCATAAAAATGGTGTTTGCAGTCAAATCACTTCATAAAAAGATTCCCACACTGGCCTTTCAATATGGATTTTCTACTCTAGGAACACTAAGCACATGGCAGGGGTATTACAGACACTATCTGATATTTTGAAAATGTTCTCGGATTGATGTGCTTGTATTTTGCTGGCCTGGCACTTGCTTTTGCTGTGTGATGTAGCCTGACTTTGGAGGATATTCCTTTATATCCTGAGAGCTAAGAGGTATCAACATTTTACAGCAGGCAGAGTGTGTCCACTAAAAAAACATTACAAGCACCACATGACTCACTGGAACCTAAAAAGAGAACAAAACAGCCCAAGGAGGATGCACAAAATTTAGATGAAAAGAAACAAACATCCATGTGGATGAACAATCAATGTGAATTTCAATCAATTTGAACCTGAAACATATACAGTAAAGAGATTGTTTACTTTATGAGTTCACACTTTGAACCCATATAAATCATTTTCTCAGACAGATGACAAATGACGATAAATGTGAGGTGAAAATTACCAAGGCTTTTGCACTAAAGCTTTATTCTTTAAAGACCCCCTGTGGTGAAAATCAAGTTTTTAATGTTGTTTATATGTCTCTGTGGTGTTTTTAATATGCTTTAAGACATGTGCAAATTCATATGTCAACACCATTGCTGAGTATTTTCTCCTTAAAAATGCAGTGAAAAAAAGAAAATCGCTGGTGTCTGTGACATCACAAACTACCTTGTAACCAATCACGTCAACGTGCCGGTGGGCTTTAGCACATCATTAACAGCGAACTAGCACGGGAGTCTCGAGAGAAGCCAGGTTATTCCCGTATATTTTTCTGTTATATGAAAAATCGTGTAGATTTAGCAATATGGTGGGTGTATATTACAACGTTATGATGAAATATATGCCTTTCTCCACTGACGTTCTGAGTTGTTCAAAGCGTTTGTAAGGATACTGATTGTTAGAAGGCAGCCATCTGACTCTGAGATGGTGAACGGGAACATGGTTTGTGTAACACTATCAACACATTATTAGCTGTTTGATAACATAGTCTAGCAAAAGGCTAATCATATTAATTACCGTTATGTGTCTGACGCTGTAAAGAGCGATACCATTGTGCAGCGTTTACCTCAGTAAGTTGACCGAGTGGATCTCTGAGCTGGCGTGAGCGAGTGGAGGCAGGGGCTAATTTGCATATTCATTGATCCGCGTATACTAAATGAGGCGAGGGTGTAGAGTTACATTCAAGCTATTTTAAGGCATGAAGATTTTTTCTTTTTTTTTTTTTCCCCACCGGAAAAAAACATTTAAATATGTAATTTTTGTGATCAAAGATGAGTTTTAAGGGTTAAAATTATTTACTACAGGGGGACTTTAAACACTATTTCTTTAAAATGGGCGGTTATGAATAATTATGTCCAAAATATATTTTTTTAAAACTATTACATAATTATTTACATTGTTTAGCCCCAGAAAAAGTACTATATTTTTCTTTGGTGGTCATTTGTTTTGTGTAGATATTCATACATTCATTATTAATTTCTTTTACCATGGTCAATAAGCAGAGGATAACTTTGCTTCAAACCCAATTTGAAAGTTCAGTGGGAGAAGAAATGCAACAATCATATGCGAATGTCAGAGAAAGTGGAAAGGTGGCATGACCTTCATTATATATGGAAAAGAGCAGCTTGGACATTATGCTAAACATCTTCTTTTGTGTTTCACACAAAAAAAGAAAGTAATAAAGGTTAGGAATTACATGAGGGTGACTGAATAATGAATGTTCCTTAACATCAGTGACAGACAGCTTTCCAGGCCTGACAAAAACTGTTTATATTTATGACTAACTAGATATTAATAATGTATGAGAACAAACACGATACAAAATGTAACCTCCAGAAACAGTACATGTCTGCACATGAAAAATGCTCTATTAAAACAGGCCCGTGACTCAAAATATAGTCTATGTCATCAGCCAAGGGAGCAAACCTAACATTATTTCTATTCCAGACCTCTCACTGTTTTCTGGCTATGGCTATCAAATGCAACATATGTTGTCACAGTGAACAGTGCTAGAAATCTTTAAAGCTTGATTCAGTCTGAAATCTTCCAGAGCTTGTTTATATTGAGTGTCAAGCCGACTGCTTCAAGACCTGTAAACTACAGCCCCACATGGACCTTTAGGGAGCAGTCTACAAGTAAATCTCTTATTATCAAGCTCTCTTCTGTTTGGGCAATGCTAACAATCAGATATCAATGCAACAGCAGCTCTGGATTGGAGGAGCACCATCTAATGAGGTCATCTGGTAGTTGTATTGTTTTACTATTCATTGTGTGTTTGAACAGCAAGTCTTCACAGAATATATTAGTATTTGGAGCCAATTTATAATTCCAGTCAGTGGAATGCTATCATAGTTCATAGTTAGTTTTTTTTTTTTTTTTTTGCACAGAGTACTTACATCCGTTTAATGATTATCATACCATCGCAATTCCCTCCAGCCCGTCCCCAACAAAGATTCCCATCTGTGGACCAGACCGAGGGTCTCAGGAAATCATAAATTCTTGTTTTAAACCAAACTCACTCATCATCCGGAAAAAAATCACCTTTAAATATTCCCTTGTCTATTCCCCTCGGCGCCTCTTGGAATGGGGATGGGAACGTATTTAAGAATAGTATACAAATTATTGCCAAACTTGACAGTGAGAGTCCTATGAATAATAGCATGAAGAGGAGAGGGAGGGAAAGGTTGCGTGAAGGTGAGAGGCATTAATTTGCTTTTAAGCTTATGGGAGATTCTTCCATGCTCCCTGCGCTTAGCCACCCACTGTAAAGATACAGCACCACTCCTAGTGCCTGTGACACAGGCTCATTAGCATCTCACCCTACATCAGGAAAATGACTACCTTCCACTGGTGGATCATTATACCGCGTTATAGGGAATACCTTATAACCATAAATGTGGGGAAAGCATGTGCAATAAAGGCTCCAGATGTCTTTTTTTCCTTTTCTTCTCAAATATGAGGATTGGCTTCTTTGTCAAAACAGGACTCAAGGAAACGTGGAGCCGCACAAATCACGAATCCAAATGATTGATTAATTGCATGACACTTGGCAGCAGGAGTGCGATAACATTGTCTGAAGACCTCTTATTTGCAGATTAAATACAGAAGAGCCATTTTAGAGCCTAGAAACGAGTCACGTGGTCACCACACACTTTTTTTCATTCTTTCTGAAATATTTAGCACTTGAGTTGAATGGCTTTGATCAGTATGGAAGATCAGATAAGAATCATGGGACTGAAAGCACTCTAGCATTATCTTGATGTCCTACGCTTCAACTGCATTTTGATTCAGCTCACTATGCTCATACTATGCACCTCTTTTAATTTAACTAGACTTTGTTTGTGGCTGGAAACTCATTTATATAGTGGTTCCTATGGAGGTACATCAAGAGTGTTTCATCAAGAGCGCTTTAAACAGTACAAAAAGTAGACGGCTCACCCTAATCTCAGCACATTACAAGACGGATTCATAATGAGGTGGATAAGCAGTAGTGTTAAAAGTACTGAGAAATTGAGGTACTGCATCAAAAATGAATTCAAAAGTGTCAAACACACTTATGTAAAAATGTTGCACTTTATATTTTAAATTGGAATAAATTTCATTGGCTTTTAAAGTTAATAGAGTTAAAAATTATTTAACCCTTGCGCTGTTGAAAACCCTGTAACACCTTTGGTGTTCCTGGGCTTTTAAAAATTGCTTGTAAATTATGCTATATTATCACCAAATATTGCATTCAATCTTTTTGTCAACTTGTTTTATTTCAATTAGGACAGGTTTTGTATTTCATTTTGGAACTGATTGATCATAGGCCTCATTGATCTGATTGATTTGAGTGAAAAAAAGCATTATTTGTGGATAATTTTGTCAATATTCAACAAAATATGGGGGGAAATGCACTGTTTATCACACTAGTGTGCATTAATATTTATCACAGTAAAATAAAACTACACAAATGATTTTAATACCAAAATAATATACATACAAAGTATTTATAAGATTTTTATGCTTCTAAATCTGTGTTGTGCTATTTCAGACGTTGCCAATATGACTATACGTATGTTTCAGCCAGCGTTTATCCAAATGTACAAAAAATGTATGTGAAAACAATACGCACACATACTCAGGAATACTAAGGAGATCAGACTGGAATACATGGATATATTAGCATTCTTATAATATGACTTGTACTTAGTAAATTTGAGTGAAACGGATTGAGTAAAAGTAAACAGTTAAAAGTACAATACTTCAAGTGAAGTACAAATTCCCAAAACAATTTCAGAATAAAATAATTACTCAAGTACTTTACACCCCTGTGTGGATAAAGACTGATTTGAACAGTGCAACTATATAATCATAAATATCTTTAGCTAATAAATGTTATAATTAAACAAAACATTTCTATTTGAAGGCTTTCAGTTCTATCTCACAAAACTAAGAATCTCTTACATCTTGCCTGCTCTAAATTAGACTCGCTTCAGGAGGAAATTAGGTGAAGTTTGAAGTTTTCTCCAGGAGTTCCTCTGAGAGCCATAAGAACGAAGAAACATGAGAGAATTATTAAAAAGCGCAGTATATGAACTAAATGACCCCTCAGTGCAAAGCTGCTTCCCCATACAGCACAATCAGCAGATTACCTCCACCTGAGGAACTCGGGATTCTTTCACTTCCGATCACAAATTACACAATAATGGCAGAAAACCAAATTACGTTTGAGCTTCTATGTTATGTTGAATGTGGTTGTTGTATCGTGTAACGTTAAATGCAATAACCAAGCAACAGCAAAAAGCAAATCATTTGAATCCTAATGGCTGCCATTCTGTTATATAATATCGAGCTTTCTCTGGGCAGAGCTTTCAAAAAATTAAGAGGTTAAGCTATGTAGTCAAGAGGCTAATGCATGGAAAAAGCCTTTGGACCCCAGCTGAACTAAATCCAGCGCGCACAATGACACCCCATTAACAGGATGGAGGACACCAGGAATGCCTGAATCTGAACGCTGAGCAGATTTCCAGGTGGACGAGAGTCAAGCGCCTCAGACTCCTGGGTAACTGCACTCTGACACCTCCACTGATTTGACAAATGATTCTATATCAAAGGGCTGCGCACACATTTGACTTAATTGATTAGACAGCATGTGGCGAAATCCCTGATTGGTTTAACTAAAAGAGCAGGAAACGTGCCACAGTTTCAGAAAAAGCCACGCACTTTGTGGTGACAAGTGGGGAAAAATTAGTTCCTGCCTTCTTTTAAGTATGACTGATTAATATTGAAATGTGTATGAAAAATGAGACAAATTAATCTTGTTCTAATGCCATAAATCATCTAATCCGAGTGGGTTTACAGCTGTAATTCCAGAGGTTAGTATTTCTTTCATCTCTTCATTAGTGGGGTCAACCACAGCCAGAGGACCTTGTGAGGGGCAAGTCTATAAATGCGGTACCCTGTGCAGGGACCCCACTTTAATATGGCTGTAAAAAACCAACATGTCTGCCAATTAAAGAGACACCACATTAACACTGCTTCTGTAATTACAGACAAGAGCAGGACCGAAATAAACCGAATGGAGGACCGCAAAGACTTCTCTGGAACAAAAATTAGTATAGATATGTTACCCGGGCTAGTCCTTGAAAGACAAACAGATCATCTGATGATTAGGGATGGAAATTGGACAATTTAACAATTCTAGTTCTGATAATGGTTCCATTAATGATTATTATTTTTTTGTACTTTTAAGGAAAAAACAAGTGCATTTTAATTGGCAAACGAAAAGATCATTTCAATAATAAATAATATTTAAAACAAAATGTGTGTTCACAGTTGACTTTCACAGTCTTTTTAGTGTTAGATATTAATTATATACAAAAAATAATAACTGTGGCAACAAATACTACTGTTTAAATGTTTTTTTGTGAAAACCATGATACTTTTTTTCAGAATTCTTTGCATAGAAAATTTACTTGAAAAATAAATATTCTGTAACATTATAAATGTATTTACTTTGACTTTTGATTAATTTAATGCATCCTTGCTGAATAAAAATATTAATTTCTTACTGTATTTTACTGACCTTTTAGGGTAGTGTACTTCATTTATTTTATAAAATACTTCTGACAAAACAAAAAATCAAAATAAAAGCATGTCTGAAAACTAAATCAAGCATCATTTTATCCTGATATTTTATAAACTAGTAAAGAAAATCTGAATAAGAACCTGTCCTCGGTACCCAACCCTACTGATGAATCAAAACAGCTATAAATATCCTTAACACAGATGCATGCACACGCAACCTGCTGCATGGCAGACTCAGAGAGTTGGGCGGCCGGTGTACCTTTTCTCTGTTTGACATGAACATGCTGTGCCTGCTAGTGACAGGCTCAGCATAGCCCTGCACCCAGAGGTCACAACTGACCTTTCCGATTGTGAGTTTTTCCAGCTATACTACATGTTTGTCTGAAGATGTCCGCCAAAGCATCCCCAGGCACCACGCTGAGACGGCGGTATGGGTTCGGGCATTTGGCTGCTTGTCTTCCAGCATCACGCCTACTCCCTCCTGAACGGCGCATGAATGCAGAGCACGCCGCCTTGAGTTTTGCATGCTACGAAGCTTAATTGCTGCATGACTAGCCTGTTGTTGCATGGCTGGAGGGATTTCCATTTATTATCTAGTATGAATCATTTTTAAGATGTGCTTATTCACCACCGGTTTCCCCAAGTTCAAAACACCATTTTGAGTAGGATGTGGAGGAGTGCGCGGTCACGAGGTCCAATTTCAGACCGGGGGGAAAGTGAGGATGTGACATCACGGAGAGAGCAACGACACTCCTCCCTCCCGCAGATGGAATATGCGTCTGTGTTTGCATGGAGGGATACGCTGGTCGCACCATGCCCAGATCAGGCAGCTCGTGCCAGGGTTCCGCATGCATCGCGCACAGGGAGGGAAGGGTCAAATTCTGCGCTCCATCTGCCATCTGCTTTGGCGGCTCGATGGGGAGGCTCTGCGATACGGCGCCTGCTAGGGTTAACTCCAAGCCTTGATGAATGGCGTTTAAATACCTGCAGAATATCGGCCGGGTCGTCCGTTGGATCGGCAGAGCAGACGTGCCTGCTGTAATGTCAGACAAATGATCACTTTCCTCAAGTCGGGGCCACTTCATCAACGTTAAGCGTTGAGGTGTGCCTTCCTTCACGTTCTGATAGGAGGTCTGAAATTGGGACTCTCTCCACTTTCACTACTGACCTATTGTGAATCGCAGTGGCTTGAATGAATTACTGCTGAGAGGACAAACGCATAATGTAAGATATTATTGGGGAATTTAACAATGCTCAGGCCTCGGGGACTCTCACAATGTAAAGTATGGCCTTTGGAGTACAATTGCTATGGAAACTAGAAGCCCTGGGTGACCAAGTTGCCCACCCACACGGACAGCCGTTAATCATCTTCACTCCAATTCTGGCACAGCAGAATTTGGCCAATGTGTCAAGCAGCAATTATGTATACTTAGTGTTCTCTCCACCCCCCTCGGCTTCGCTCTCTCTCGTTCTCCCGCCATCCTTCTCTTCCCCTCTCCTTTCCATTTAATCACGGAGCTTTTAAAAGCTCTCTGTTCATTAGCTCCCTTTCATTGTGAATGCATACAATACGAGCAAAGAAAATAGGAACGGTCTTAGTGCCACACAGTACGACATTCCTATTATAGAAATCATATCTAACCGTTTAGCCATTATACTTTCATTCGGAGCTGAGTGACACGCCAAATTACTCCACTGCTCCATTGCTTTCTTTGCATATTGGTTTGTGCAGATCACAGGCGCTAATGGGAAGCGACGAGACAGAGATTATGTTCTGCTGGTCGCGGGGAAACGTTAACGCCATCACAAATCGGTGGCATCCCTTCATTACCTCCATCCAGATCAGCTGTTTCAAGGAGAGCTGACAGCAACATGGGAATTGCAACGCTCTCCATATTTCAAGGACAAAACGCTGCAGCCTGGGTGTCGAGCAGGTGAGTTCGAGCGCATCAGCACTGTATAGAACGTGTTATTAGAGGTGATCTCGACAGGGGTGAAGCGCGCAGGCTCGTGTGAAGGACGGGTCGGCAATTAGAGCCCTGTTGTGTGCCGAGAGGTTCAGGACAAAGCTGATTGCCTTTTCATACATCTCACAATGAGCACCGGGGTGATTTGTATAAATATTTTGCAGCTTTCTCTTGCAGCTTCAAGTCACTTTTGATGGCAGTTGGTATATTAGGGGTTCCTGAATTGGACCACTTGCTGACAGGCTGTCAGATGTGCCAATGCCTGCCTTTGACTGACTTTTTTTGTGGAGTCTTTACTCTTGACCTGCCCAGTCAACCAGAAGAGGATATGAGCACTTTGGCACATTTGGGGTTAGCAGACTGACAATAGTGCGAGGTTTGGCAATATAACACATTATTGCGTTTCTCACATAGGCCGCGTGAAAAACTGCTCAAAAGCCGAGGATGCCGAGGTTCATCTACACAAAGAATACGACTGATTCTTGTCACTGTTTCGGTAAATACTGAACCCAAAAAGCATGAAATCGCAGATAATTCGACATCTTGTAGCAATATTACGGTTTAATTCAGGGCCTTGTTTCCAACCTGAGATAAGACACAATAAAAAGGAAATATCTGCTGTCATGCCTCCTTGCTCTGGTACATGGTGGTGTAGAGAAAAAGAAACGTTGTTCTATTTCAACGTATTCAAGCAAAATAAATAAATAAAATACATTTTGAAATATTCACAGAATAAGATTATCTAGCAGATAAAAAAAAAAAGTCCATGATGCATGGGCACCAATGTATATATTATTTACAGCAGTAGTTCTCAACTGGATTTGCTTTTAGGACACAAACCAATTGGGGAACCAACTAGGGCTGGACGATCATTGCCTAAAATCAAAACCTCCATTAACTGAACATTTTACCTCGATTACGATTAATGAACGATTATTTTGTTTCTGTTTTTTTTTTTTTTTTTTTGCACTCATAGTTCACTTACAAGGTTTGTACTGTAAATATGATTGACTATATTGGATATTTTTTTTCCTATTGAAAGAGTGATCTTGACATAACAGCTCTCTTTCAGCAGTTATTTTATCTATGGTTCATAACATTTCTTACAGATTTCTTGTTGTAAATCAGATAAAGATAAATTAGTACAGTACCAGTACGAGTGATTGCGTGAACTAGTCATCTATTAATTGTGAAGCTGTGGGTTGTAAATAGTTCCTTCAAAAGTAGAAAAGTATATGCTATAATAAGTTTTTAAGCTACTTTAGTGATAAATCACAGGACATCGCTCAAAATAATATATATCCGATCATCTAAAATCGCTTGAATGTCCAAACTGGCAAACCTTAAAACACATACAACTGACAAAGTTTAGTGAAGATACAAGGCGCGCCATCACTATGTGTTGAACCGGCATTCACCTCCGTGTTGCTTTTATGCCTCTGACTGGACGGGGTAGATTCACGTGGCTACACACGCGGTAGTATGTTTTTAAGGGGGAAGTATTAACAGGATTAAAAAACCAAAATAACCGACATGGTAAAATTACATCGGTTAGAGGTTCTGAATTTCGGTTTCAATTACTTTTCGATTAATCGTCCAGCCCTAGAACCAACACAGTACCAAAATCAAACCATCAACATCTATTAACTTGCTAATGTTTATTAATATTGCCAGGAACTGAGAGGCCGAATTTAGGGATGCACAATACATATATCAGATCTGTGTCAGTGAATATTTGATGTATATCGATATTGGATATTTAATTGTGCAAGCTCAGTTTTACATTTACATTACCTTTGCCATCATCTTAATGTTAATCTTTCAAGACACTAATAATTTAATAACAGTTAATTGTATTATTTAGCAGCTCAAAATGAATATACAAATAAAATAAAATCTATCATATCATTTCATATCAATCTATCATAAAAGCAACAAGTGAATTTATGCATCACATACGTGTATTTTATTTATACAAACTAGTAGTTAAACAGTGGCACCATGCTCTACTGTTTGAGCTAGAGGAATGCTCAGTTGAAATTGCATCAAGACAACAAAACACGCAGCCTTTGATGTCAAACAAAAGACACATTTTCACATTGTTTTCCCCTTCTGTGTGTGTATTAGAACAGTTGAGAACCAATGCTTTACAGAGGTGCAGCATACTGCAACAGCTTTTTCACATAGTGAAAATACAATGCCTCTAATAAGCAGAACCATTAGCAAGACAGTGACTTACCTTGTGAGGGCACGTGGCTGGGACAACAGAGAATGTTTTATCTGGGGTTTGGCTCTGGTTCTAGAAGAGAAACAAATCACTCTGTGTTAGTTATTTTAGTTAGAATAAAACTGCTGCATTCAAGCACAGTTCCTATAAATTGCATGTTTCGTAATAAGGCAGAACAAAGTGACCTATTACGCACACTTATTCTGAAGAAATGGAAAAGCCAATTGAGTGAATAAAGGTTAAGGTCATCAATCTGCGCTGGTGGAATATACCGCCAACAGATGGCTACAGCAAAACTTCTCAATGTGAGTCTATTTCTGCGGCCCTAATGCTGAAAACACGAGCGTAACACATAGCACAGGCTTCATAACATATGCAAAGGTTCTCAAACAGGATTTCATTAACCAATTAGCATATTGTAAATATGGTGCTACATCAGACTGATACATGAAAACCAACACTAAAAAGGTTGCACGTAGGTAAGTCAACAAGGCAACAACAGATGGTCCTGCTGTTTGTGATTATGCATGTTGCAGGGCCTCTGCACACTGACAAAGGCAGCGCAGGGAGAAATGACCATCTTGAAGTGACCTCGCATACTTATGAGGAAAAAGCAGCAGTCGAACCTGCACAGCGGGGGACAAACTTCTCTCCCTAATACTTGAGGGACGGCCAGTTGATTCCAAGCAGGTGCTGCCAGTCATTCTCTTACATCCAGTTATCTTCTTTTTGTAGAACTAATGCTCTCTGACACTATTAATGGCTTCCTTATGGTATCACCAAGAGAGATGAAACATTGAGCGGTCCAGACTTCAACATCTATATTTCATCAGCACTTAGAGAAGTCAGCATCGGCTGTGTGGTAACCTCACTTCGCACCCGCTGTCGGGTAAAAGACAAACACTGCGTGGACAGCCCTAGGCGTCTGAGATAATAGAAAGGAGTTTTGTGCCACTCTTGCAAAGAGGAAATTCTACAGAGACACAGGTTACACAATTTTACATTTTTTTGCACAATTGACCAATTAAGGAATCATTCTTCTCCTCTTCAACCTGGCTCATACGCTTCCGGAGACAGTTTTTCCTTTAATGAGCTAGTTTTAAACAATACATGATATTGTAACCTGAGCAGAGCTGGCACAGGAACTCAAGTAGGGGGAGACTAATAAAGCACACGTTCTCCTGGTTGCAAGGGCAGCTCAGAGGACACAACATGTTTATTCAGGAGAGCCGCTGTCAGCATCACCCGCATTGACCCATGTCTGCTCTACTCTGGTCAGTCAAAACATTTATTGAGCTCTGTTAAGAACAGTACAATTTGAACTCAATTGCAGCACATACACGAACAACAGCGCTGTTCTTATTGTGAGTTGGATATTTTATACAACATTTCAAAGTAAACAATAAGTTAATACTGAGTAACATTTAGACACTTTAGATTTTAGTAACTTTAGACACTTTGCAGGTTACTTCTTTGCTCCACCAGCGAATAGCTCTAAACACAGCGAAACAGAACAGTCACATATCTGAGCAACACACAGCAGTGGTGTTTACTAGTTCCTGAATTAACCAGCGAACCAAATCGGGTGAATGATTGATCAATGACTCGCTCCTGAAGGAATCCTGAAGGAATCCTGAAGGAACAAATCTATCCATCCATTTCCAAATTTCCTTGTCGCTGGGATGCTGGAGTTCTAACCCAGTCTATCAGAACACTTGAATTGGTTGGTTGAGTGAATTATTCAATGACTCGCTCCTGAATGAATCAGTGTAGTTGAACAAATCAGTTGAGAGAATGATTCAATGACTCAAAAAAAAACTTGTTGCCAGCTACTGCCGTAGCTCCAGCATTAATACACATACCGACAGTTTGGAACGTGCAAACACAGAGTTATACAAATAGTTAAGAGTCTAACATCAAGATTAGTTTTTAACTCATTTATTGTATTATGGTAACTGCAAAAAACAAAGAGCAATATGTGTCCCAATCTGGTTTTCTGTGCATTGCTTGGCTTCTTTTATAACTGTTTTCATTGGTGGAGAAAAATATAAAATAAATAATGTGTCAATTGTGTCTGAAACTGAAGTTACTTATTGTTCAATAGAACTTTTGTATAAAAAGCGATATCAAACCATGCTATACAACTGCATATCAATTACCTTCTGGCTTCGTGCCGACAGCCAAATCACAGTCGTGTTGATATCCAGAACAACACCTCTTGCTGGTGTGATGTTGTTTAAATAAACTGGGCAACAGTTATGAAACATATTGAAGAGAAGAGAACGGAATCTCTTTGGAAAAATTGCATTTGTGTTAATGCTTTATTTCCTGTTTAATGTTTTGCTCAGCCACGGTTAATTATTTAATATGACAGGTATGCTGTGCGGAGTGTATTAACTTGTCCTGCATGTTTAAATAATATATGATCCCATTAAAATCTGACATAGACGACAGGCACACACGCCACTGGGGCTTTATTCATTTGCAGGTACACAGGCACCATTATCAGGCAGTGTTGACCCAGTGTGTTCGAGTGAATGGCCTTTCTGTAATGTGCGGCGAAATTATATGTTGCGCTGAAAGCCTAGGCTATGCAAATGCAACATAACTGCACTGGTACAAGCTGATGACTTCAGTGCTCTGCTGTTATTTTGGAGAGCGGATAACTCTGTAAAATAAGTGCAGATGGAGTGAATGGTTTTCAAATGGTCGCTTTCTTACAAAAAAAAAAAAAATCTTTATTGGTATATTCCTTCTTTCTCAGCTCTCTCCATAATTCATGCAGCGCCAGTAAACTTGTGAAAGCAAAATGTGATTTTGTCAAGGTTGTGAAGTGCAGTCAAATAAACATGATGAAAAATGCCAGATAGAAGGCAAATTTATTATCTCTTCTCATTACGTGTTACATCTCTGCTTCACAGTACAGAGACAAATTAGTTTTTATCGAGATGCCAAATTGCTAATATTAAACCTCTCTGCTGTTCCTCCCCAAAACAAGCCATGGAAGTGATTTCTTCCCTTCACTCTGCTGAATGTTTTCCACTCCAAATGGTAGTGGAGGGCGAAAGAGAGCAAGCGGTACGCTGCAAAGAGCCGTAATCTCCTTGCCAGCAGTGTTGAGGCTGACTGACGTTCAATGTGCCATCGCTATAAAGGGGTGCTCTTTGAAACGACAGCCTCCCACAAGTGCATCAAGACACCAAGGCTTATTGCTCCTGGTGTGCTCATTTGCTAAGCAGTGTGAAGTCCCTTCTTTTAGACTGGTTTTGAGAGCTAGAAGAAGTCTCAATTAAACCTTTGTAATGAGTTAGAGGTGCAGGTATACTGAGCCTGAGTTTCGCACTACAGCTGCATCAGTCTGCGTGTGGAAAACAAGGTCCTCTGGATGCTGTGACGACAACAAGCACAGCAGGTGGATCGTTCTACAAACTGGGTGCCACTTGTGTTCCATTTATAGAGATAAAAATGTTTAATGATGAATAACTGATTTCAGCTCCTAATATGCCTTGAGGTATGAGCGAATGGAAATAAAATACACTACCTTACAAAAGTTTGTGGTCAGCAAGATGTTTTTTAATATATACACATATATATATATATATATATATATATGTGTGTGTATATATTAAAAAACATCTTAATGACATCTTAATAGTAAATAGAATTATAATAATAATAAATAGAAAATCACCAATGCTCAATTTATTTGATCAAAAATATAGTAAAAACAGTATAACTGAAATATTATTATAATTTAAAATAGCTGCTTTCTCGTTTTATATATATATATATATATATATATATATATATATATATATATATATATATATATATGTATGTAACATACTATATATAATTTTAGTTTATATACAAATTTTAGTTGCAATTATATATGATGTTGGTGTGTAAAATCTCTTACGATCATATTTTTTTCTCCTTTTAAAGTATAAACTACTCCAAATATCTATATTCTTCATTGGACTATGATATCTGCTGAAATATCTGCATTAAATTCTCTTTCTGAAAAGCAACTTGTAGTTTCACAACCATGAATTCTGAAATTAGTTTGTAAACTGTCAACCATTAGCTTTCAACAACATATTAGCCTATATATCCCAACATATTCTATTAAAATTAATTTATATAGTTAGGAATGGCACAATGCAGTTTATTAGAATGTAAAAACACATTCATTTTCTGTGCAAAAGTCTTATTAAAAAATAATAATATTAAAAATAATATTAAAAAAAGATCACCATTTCAAACTGGTAGGGTAAAGGAACTTGTTTCATAAAATGACCCAGGTATGCATGAGTGTGTTTATTGGTATAATAAAAGCTAAAACCTGTTTCACTCAAAAGTGCTGTGGGCCACGTAATAGCCAAGATCTAATTTGGAATGATATATTTTTTTATTTACGGTTGCCAACAAAGATAAAGCAAATTTTGTCACATACACACAGCTAGGTGAAGAAACACAGCCATGCAAACGCTCTCTCACACAGACACTACTGTATCCTTAGGCCATAATGAGCCTGCTATGTGTTTTAAAAGGATTAGCTGCATTAAAAATCACATTTCATTCTCAAGCTGAGCAAAACAAAGCAGTTCATAGCAAACATGTTCATTTATTACTGCTTTGCATGGGTTTAAATACAAAGCATGAATATTTCATCACAGCTAATCTAATCTGGTCGTGCTTGTGCGTGCATTTATTATGAAACATAAAGAAAATGACAGATGTACAGTACTGGTCAAAAGTTTGGAATATATTTTTTTAATGTTGTCAAACAAGTCTCTTATGCTTACCAAGGCTGCATTTTGTTTTATCAAAAAAACTGTAAAAACTGTAATATTGTGAAATATTATTACAATTTTAAGGTACACTATGTAACCTGTGGCCCTCTAGTGGTTAAAAAACAAAACTGCATGCATTTTGCAGAAGAACATAGGTTTGGTTGTGCTTCTAATAAGGATATGGTTGTCCTACTGCTAAAACATTCACTACTAGTCTTAAGAGATATAAGCAGTTTAGATGGAAAGGATCTCAAGCGGACTAGCTGAAGACGTTATTGTAGCTATATTTCTCGCACAAACCGATCGTTTCATGTCTTAGGACATCAATGTGTCGTCACGAGCCGCAGGGTTTCATTTGGATTTGTCTGTGCGTGTTTTTTTGACTCTTATAGATTGTGTTGCCACTGACATGCATTATGCAACTGACAGACGGCAATGGTTGAAGTTCGAAATCGTCATTTGTGTTCTACTGAAGAAACAAAGTCACCTACATCTTGAATGCCCTGGGGGTAAGCAGATAAACATCAAATTTTCATTTTTGGGTGAACTATCCCTTTAAAAGATTTTCACAAATAGTACTTTCTTGAAAATAAATTCCAGCACAGCGCTATAACAACAATAATAAAATGACCCTTCACAATCGATAATGCTTTCCAATGAACTCTGTTAGAGAGCTAAATATGGCAATTTATCTGTTCAATAAAATACCTTACTCTCCAATTGAGTAACAAAAACGCCATCTTGTGTTACTTTTACAACATTTCAAACCCATCAGTTCTCGCCATCTCCAAAAAGACAAGCCAATGTTGATTCTTGTTTTATTACGAGCTCTGTCACATTCTCTTTTTGCCTGCAGACTCTCTTCTGTTCTGTGTTTTTGTTTTTAAACGGCTGATTCAACTTTTTTCTATTTATGGATATGATGAGATGCATAGGTGAGTGACGTATGTATGCAATTTCCTGCGGGAAAAAAAAAGGTCTAAAATATAATAGGTTTACCATAGTGAATCAGGGTAAGACAAAAACACGTTTTGGAAGAATGACTGATGATGTATTGACTCATTTAAATTTAGTTAATTTTGAACAAAAAAAATAAATAAATAAAAATCGACTGTGTACCTTTAAAGGAAGTGTTTTTATTTGAATATATTTTAAAATGTAATTTATTCCTGTGATGGTACAGCTGGATTTTCAGCATTACTCCAGCCTTCAGTGTCACATGATCCTTCAGAAATAAGAATTTATTGTAATATTCTGATTTGGTGCTCAAGAAATATTTCGTATTATTATTTATTAATGTTGAAAACAGTTGTACCCTAATCACGCTTTTATTCAGGAAGGATTCATTAAGTGACAGCAAAGACATTTATAATGTTACCAAATACTCACATATATTATATTCTTTTGAATTATCTATACATAAAAGAATTCTGTAAAAAAAAGTATCATGATTATTTTTTTTATTTATTTATTTGATAATTATTAAGCACCAAATCATATTACAATGATTTCTGAAGGATCATGTGACATTGAAGACTGGAGTAACAATGCTGAAAATTCAACTTTAACATCACAGGAATAAATTACTTTTTAAAATATAAATATATAATATATTTAAAATATATTAAACCAGAAAACAGTTATTTGAAATTGTAATAATAATATTTCACAGTATTACTGTATACTGTCATTTTAATCCAATAAAAACATTAAAAGATCTTAATTATTCCAAACTTTCGACCAGTAGTGTATATGCAACACCACCTACAAATGAGCCACTCAACTGTTGCCGATAAAGTAATGTTTTCTGTTTGATACTGATGGCAACACAGCTCCTAAAAGAACCCGCAAATAATTCTGTTACTCTCTCTCTCTCTCTCTCTCTCTCTCAGCCATCCCTCATGAGATAAAAAGCCTCAGGCTGCGAATTGGCAGCAGTGAGCGCCGAAGTACTTTTCACCTTAAAAGCAATCTTAAAGAGAGGGTCTGACGTCGTCACATTAACTTGTCTTCTCCGATACGCACCAGGTGGAGAAGACTCACCGCGATCTCAGACGACTCCCATTTAAACTCACAAACAAGAGCACTATTCACCCAAGGCAAAATAAGGAGCAGGGCTTTTCTGGCAGGCTGGCACAGTGAGGATGCTCTGGCCCAGTAACATTCTCCTCACACACTGGGAGACTTTGTACTTGTTACTTCCTGGCTGACACTCAAGAGTACTGAGCGTTAAATAAGTTGCACAACCCTCGCATGCTCTTGATTTTGTTGTCTCCATTTATGACACGTTTTTTTAGTTGTTGTTGTTGTAATATGAAAAAGCAAACCAAAAAAAAAAAAAAGAAGAACTAGAAATATGAGGAAGCAACAACAACACCCACATCTTTCCAAGGGATTAAAAAAGGTCTGTATTTCATGGATAATCAGATGCTTTTGATCACATGACTTCCATGCTTTTGATCTCGCGATGTGAAAAAAAGAAGAAGAAAAAACCGCTGCTGTCCCTAGATCTTAGCAGCTGTGGCACCACATAATGTGCGAACGTGATGACAGTTGTGTAAAATAAAGAGCGTAACAGGCCAAGTTTACAATAAAACAGTCACACTACTAGGTTAGTACCCGCTGCAGTTGTCAGATGTGTATTCCTTAATGTTGTTATACTTATGCATGCAGCATGTCTGCCTTTGGAGTGGGTTGGGCCACTTCTTTTTTTCTTGGATTTTTCTTCCTGTTTCCATTTTCGACATCCCCTATTTCGGAAAGAGTAATGGTACAGGGTTTCCAGTGTGAAGCGGGTGCTTCGCACACAACAGTAGATCTGCTTTAAAGTCCCCCGGCACTGCTATCAAAGTGCTTCTTCACAGTTGATCATTAGCAATTTAAAAGCCTTAGGCAACTTGGAGCCCTCAAACTGAGCAGTATAATTTAGCGGCTGCCTCGGCCATACAATCAAAGGACCGTACTGTACATTTATCATATTGGGGGCTGCCACCCCCCCAAAAGAAATAAGGGGAATTTGGGTTTGTGACTGATATGGGCCTGAATTCAATAACCACGGGCCAGACTGTCATACATTTTTGCAGACATTTCCAGAGGAGAGAAAAAAATGCATTTTATTGTTCTCCAGGATCATTTTCAACAAGTAAGTCCTATCCCAGATAAAATCCACTATGACTCGAAACAATTATTTGATGCGGCTTCAAGCGACGGATGCTTTCAATTTGAGTGGTCCACCTGAAATCATGATAAGGCGTGGTTTCAGGCACAAACCATCAAAGAGAGACCAAATATCATTTTAATGGCAAAATAAAAAACCTTACCAGGCAGTCAAAGTACCCACCTGCCATATACTGAAAGAAGTCCTGTCATTCATATCCAGTCTAAATTCATAGATTCAGATATTGGTAGGGAAAAGAGTAGTATCTGTTGTTTTTGGCCTATATTTGGAATACCGGTTTGTGCGGTTTGTAAATTAGCTTTAGTATTGGAAAGGAAAATGTGAACACTGGAATATATCAAATAGAACACACCAACACAACAACAACCACATATTTTAACTACATTTGCATTGCCTGAAGGAAATACACTCTGTCTTTATGGTAGCTAAAGAACAGTGTTAAAGGTTTAGGTAAGTTTCTGTGTGTAAATGAAATGTTGCATTAAAGTTGCTTTGCCGTTGTCATGACGTCAGGACTTATCTTTTTCTCATTTTAATAAATTAACTGCACAACAATTAATGTGAAAACGGACCATTGTCCTTGTTTATGTTGAAATTTCTGAAAATTATGTCAGCAATTACTCACCATCATGTCGTTTCAAACCCGTGAGACTTTCTTTGGAACACAAATTAAGATTTTTCTTTCCCTCCACTGACAGCCTACGCAGCGACCGTTTTCAAGCCCCAGAAAGACATTAAAGTAATCGATGTGACTCCAGTGGTTTAACCTCAATATTATGAAGTGACGCGAGTGCTTTGTTTCCGCAAAAAAAAAAAAAAAAAAAACATAATTTACCACTTTCTTTACAAAATATCTCCAACGCGCGTTCACGAGTGCATCACGACGCATGCGTGTTGTGTTGACGCAAGAGCAGACTCGCGCGAGAGCACCACGAACGACGGTTGGGTCTAGAAGGGATACAGCTATGGCCAGATTGTCCTACTGGGCATGCGCACATCAATATTGCGTCTAAACAAAAATTAATAACTGTTTTTGCATCATTGTAAGGTTTAGGGTTGGGGTAGGTGTAGACCGTAATAAAACACAATCTGATAAGTAGCAAATTTAATTTATTGTCACTTCTGGCCTTAGGTGTATCCCACGATGACACACGAGTGTTGTGTTTTTTTATAGTCTATCTATGGCGTTGACTCGACAGCAGACGTGACATTTTTTTTCTTTTTTTTGCAAACAGAACACAAGCGTCTCTTCACAAAATTGAGGTTAATTGAACTAAAGGCCCGTTCACAACAAGAACGATAACTATAAAGATATAGTTATACAAATCGTTATAAATAAGAATAGCACTGTCCACACCACAGCTATAACGATAACGATATCATTGGGATCACTTTCAGAACGATTTTTCCCCCCGCTTTTCATCGATAAAACAGTGACAGCCAATCAAAATCCGTTGTAATTTAAGGGCTCGCGCATTTAAAATGGCAGACGACATTGCGGAGAAGTTAATCGCCGAGGTCCAGAAAAAGCAACCACTGTTTGACAGTTCAAAACCCCTTTTCAAGGCTACTTTAAAGAAAATGGATTTATGGGAAAAAACAATCAGTTATACCCTCGGAATAAATGGTGAGAACTATTAACGATGAGATCATTATGCCAGGCTAGCAAACAGTGTAAAATAAAATTACCTCAGGTGTCCTGCGCTAGTTTCGACAACATTGTCTAGCTTCCTTTTAAGTTGCAGTGAAAAAGACTAGGCATTGTTTTTATTCCACGATGTTGACTTCGTCAGCTAAATTCACTGCTAGATTAGATCGATTACGCTAGCTATTTAGTCAAAACATAGCATGCTGAGGACATCTGCTGGTTACAGCCGTGTAAATGCAACAAGAACAGCAAAAACATGTTGTGCACACTTTGAAACCGCAGCGTGTGAGCAAAATAAACACCGTTATCGTTCGTTGGTGTGGACGCAAATATAGTTATTATTATAGTTATCTTTATAGTTATCGTTCTTGGTGTGAACGGGCCTTAACCCTTTTAATGAATCAACTACATTAACAAAAATTTGTAAATAGGCATAAACACAACAGAAACTACTTTGCAAGTTAAAAATATAAAGTGTATTAATATAAAGTGTATTAATTAAAATACTAGTTTTATTGGCAACAACCATCTCTAAAATACTTATTCACATGACACAGCACTTCTTGGAAATTCTCAAAATCACTTTTTTAAAAGTGTCACTTACTATAACAGTGCTATACAGTGATGATTTGAAATGTACTGCACATACTACAAGGTACATGTCCCTCTCTAAAACATAGTAATGCCATAGTAATTATAGTGTTTTTCTGCTAGTGTTTGCAACACCATGCAGATGTTGCACATGCAGATGTTGAACTGAAAAAAAGACCTTCTGCGCCGCTGGTAAGCGACAGTACGCGGCACATGATATATATATATATATATATATATATATATATAACCTTAACCTCTACATTTATTTTTTTTGGTTCTGTGGTAGATTTTAATATGTTAATCAGAAAACAAATGCTACCTTATTTTTGAAAACAAAACTTTCTGAATCCGAAATGCTTTTCCATATCATGAATAAAAACAAAAGAGAGAATAAATGGGCCACCTCCCTCAGACTCCTTAGAGACCGCTTCCTATCCAAAATAAAAACATTATGAATGTGTGCTTCATGTAAAATTGCATATAAAAACAAAGCACATCATAATTATGCACAAACATCCTGTACAGAGTCATGTGCACATACAAACCCTGCAGATATTTGATTTGTGCTTGTGTGTTCAGCTTGTCTAAACTTAGTTCAGATTGCCAATTTGGTGTGGTGTGTTCTGCGAGTGTTTCTTGGCATGTGCCTGGTGGTGTCTCAGACCAATTTGTCATTCCAAGCTGGCTTTGTGTGTTGCCAGCAGTGAGACCATGACCGCGCACTGCTCTGATCCTGGCAGCACCGAGGGACGAGGCCAAGTGTTCCACGCACTCAACTCTGGGACAAATAAAGGATTCTGCCTGCTGATCCTCGTCTCTAAGGTAGAGGAGCAGAAGAACCAGCTTTGCCCAACTTCTCCTTTGCTCCAGAAAAGAGCTCATCCACTAGAATGTGTGTGACAAGATACAGCTTTCTCTGAATGGCTGTGGAGTCTCTGCAGTGATTTAGTGTCTCATTTCTGAAAATGTTAACTGGTATTTGGTCACACTGAATAATTCATAGCCTTCGGAGATTCACGAAGCAAACAATACTTTTCTTTTGCCTGCATCTTTTACAAATATTTTGATTCTGGGATAAAATGTGGCACAGAAACTCACAACGTGCCGTGATTGACCCAGCTTTAGCGTGCAGCCTTAATAACTTTGACTTTAAAGCAACTCATGATGGATTTATGTTTTGCTTGGTAAAAAGCTTACTATGAGCACTTCAACACTTAGAGGCTTATTTTTGCTTTTCTTTCTTTTCTTTTTTTGTTTTTGAGGCTAAGTGGTTTATAAGCATATTGTTCGTTTGAGTCATCTGTTGCTTAAGCCACAGTCAGTGAAACAACTCGGCCTGGCTTATAAGATTGAGGCGGAAAAACACTGCGGCCGTATGTATGTCAGGGCGAATAACAGCGGATTTTAAAAGCAAACTGATCCTTGATGACACAATAATTCTTTGTTTTTTCTCCTTCATGTGAATCCTTGCTCTCATTCCATGCGCTGTTTCATTTAAAGACACAACTGCATGATAAAATGCTGGCAGGCTGATGTACCTGTATCTGAATACAGTAATTCTGTGACATTTAACACCACAGTTGCCAGATTAGGGCACTGGGTGTCTGAAAGATTCAATTGTGGCACAAAAGAGAAGTCAAAATTTGAAGTGAAATTGGTAACCTCATATGCAAATTGCAGCCTGTTAACTCAATTACACAGCAGTCAGTCCAAATGTTGATGTAGATGTGAAATAGTGATCTTTATGTTGAGAAACACAAATCCCAATCATTAAGACCTCAGACTATTTTTAAACCAATGCAGGGACAATTATAAAAAAAAAAAAATTAAAAAAAATCTTGGGTTATTTTTTCTACCCCAGTCCTGGGTTAAGCCTTCTGGGTCATTTTTTGGGGTTATTTTTCCAGTGTTTGGGTAGTTTTTGTTTTACCCAGCTCCTGGGTCAGATGTAATAACCCAGGGGTTGAGTTATTTATCGCTGGCTTTTTGCGACCTCTTCAGGAGAAAGCAGTGCAGCTCCATCAAATTGGTGCACGTCTTCTGTAAAATACAGGTTTGTGTACATTTTATCTTTTCTAAAAATTCGTTATTATTCTGTATATTGTTTAATTTTATGCAAAGCTACATACAGGGACACGATGTGAGTCACCTAAATGAGTGTATTTTCGCGTGATGGAAACGCCTGATGCCGGACAGTTTATGGAGTCAGTCACAGCATTTTTCGGCCACGAGTGAAACGCAGGCGGCGGTCTGAAGTTAGAAGTTCCCCCGCCAATCGCGAGCCATCTCCGGCACGAGTGTGTAATGTAGCCGTTTGTGAATGTAAAAGGTCTGCCAAGATTTAAAGATAAAAGTGCACGATAAATAAAGTTATTGTCTCCTAAAAGAAAGAATCATTCTGAACGGCCAAAACGAGTTGTCAGCAATTCCAGTCTCACTTCCTGTTGTAACAAATGTAACAATGTAACAAATTTGCATAATGCCAGCCTATGCTCTTCATTGACTGCCCGAGAACAACGTCTACCTTGACACTCCTGAGACCTGGTAGAGTTTGGTTTGTATCGTCAACATGTCGAGAAGATGCTATTTTAAATCCACTTTGCATGCACTTAAAAGGATGAGGACTCGCGCTGAAATTGATATGGAAAAATTGACACCATCGGTTTAGAGAATCTCTGAACTAACCATTTTCAGATATTGTGTATTTTGACCTTGGATGCATGTAAACCTATTTTGGGAGACATGCAAAACCTAATTAGGAAGCTTTAAAATAGTAAAATAGGAGCTCTTTAAATGATGTGAAATGCTTTATGTCTACAGAAATAACCCAAGATGTCTTGCAACATATTATCTTCTTCTTCTCTCCTGCCACTCATTTCTTTCTCATTTTCTTTTTTGTCTGCACAATACAGAATTATCCAAATGGCTGTTGTGATGGTGTGGGCTCCAAGGATGGACCAAACGTACAGCGGCGATTGTGCGCGGCACAAAGGTAAGCCATTCAAAGAGGAACCGCTGGCAGGCTGTAGCTCTCTAGATTACAGCATCCTCCAGCATTAATAGAGAGGCTGTCTGAAAAGACAATGTCACGTCGTCTCCATTTACGGTTACGTCCTTCATGATGATTAAACCAGTTCTAACAACATGCTCCCCTTAATCCTACAGCTCCACTCAGGGCTATCAAATCAGGTCGTGTGCTCGGTTAGTAACAGGGCTTTCAACACTTACACATGTCAACGCTTTCAACATACATCGCACTTACAAACAAGTGGTGGTCAGCCTGCAGTAACAGGTGTGGTACTTGTATCACTACTTGCTGAGCACTACAATTGTAGCGTGATTAGCTAACAGGTTTAGATGAGGATAAGGGTAGGCTTTGTGTGCTTTGGTTTTCCATACAGCACAAAGGATCAAATCAGGTTGCTACTCAACCAAAGGTCACTTGTGGCCAGGGGCATTCGTGGTTCACGTGTTAGTAGACGAATCTTTGACATGTTTGAGGGCAAACTGTTATATTGATTCATGTTAACAATTTGAAATGTCAAATATTGCTAAAGGAAGCAAAAGGTACATTACTTTTAATTCAAATATACATTTTATCAGTTCATGCATTTCATCGGGATTCGAACCCATGACCTTGCTGTTGCTAGTGCCATGCTCTACTGTTTGAGCTATAGAAATGTTAAATAACTTATTCATTCATTTTTTTTATATTTGCCCCCTTATATATACATACACATTACCTTTCAAAAGTTTGGGGTTATTTGTTTATTTTAAGAAACTAATACTTTTATTTTTTAAAAATTAAGACATTAAATTGATCAAAAGTGTCAAATATGGTCATAAGTAATAGTACAGACATTTATATTGTTACAAAAATTTCTATTTCAAATAAATGCTGTTCTTTTATGCTGTTCTCTTTATAAATGTTTCTTTTAAAAACTTTCTATTCATCAAAGAATCCTGAAAAATATGTATCATGGTTTACACAACAATATTAAGCAGCACAACTGTTTTCAACATTGATAATAATAAGAAATGTTTCTTGAGCAGCAAAATCAGCATATTAGAATGATGATTCTGAAGGATCATATGACACTGAAGAGAGGGGTAATGATGCTGAAGTTCAGCTTTGCCATTGCAGGAATGCATTACTTTTTACACTATATTAAAACATATTAAAAATTATGAATAAATGCAGTCTTGTGAGCATCAGAGACTTCTTTAAAAAACAGAATACAGCATCAATGTTATTTGTTAATATTAGGGCTGTCAATGTTAACACGTTAAAGCATGCAATTAACTCTCAATCCTTAACATATTAAAATAATTTAACACAAATAAATTACAGAAGCATCTGAAATTGCATCATTAACCTAATTATTGCCATGCAGTTATGATCTTATAAGTCAGGAGTCACACTGAGCATCTACAATGGCGCAAGCACACGAAACCCTAATTTGTAGAAATATTTATTTTAACGCTTTAACTCGACTTCGCTTCTCTGTTTGCGATCAGATCATTTTAAGCCACTAAACTCCGAGAAATTTTCAGTCCAGTGATCCAGTGAATTTATTCAAACAATCAGTCCAAAACAGTGCTAATGTAAAGAAAGCCAGGCTGATTACATGAGAGATGGCAGAGAAAATAGAGACTCACATTTTGTTTTCAGTGAATTTTTTCATTTCAACATGCATTTCGCTTTAAAACACAAGCTCTGCCATATTCTGTGGTTGTTTCTGAAGAGCGCGAGCCCTCACGCAAAAACAGACTGAACGAAACAGCAAAACATCCCTCCGCTCTCCCATTTGGTTATTTGGTGTCCTTTTGGAGTCTCCAAGTGTACTTTTTCTAGAAAGATATCTAAATTTACCTAGCTTGCAGAAAATACACTTTTGTGAGAATCACCCTTCAATCTGATGGTTTACTTTGCTGTATATAGCAAATGATGACATAATTAATGTGTTAAACAAAGGTAATTTCACAATAAGTATACGATTAATTGTGATTAATCGCACAAAAAGGGTGTGATTATTTGTGATTAAAAAATGTAATCTATTGACAGCCCTAGTTAATATGTAACTGGTCTAGGCAAATAAAGTTATTAGTAAGTTTCATATGTTAAACATAAATGCTCCCATTAATTTCTGACCCTGACCTCTAGTGTCGTAGTTTTGTGTGAGAAAATCTGCCATACAGAATAATATATCGAAGTGTGATTTAGGATTTAGGTTGAACTCAAACAAGGTATTTGTCGTGCCACATAAAACCATGTATATTCAAAACATAACAGCGACAGAGCAATATAACCTTGTATCCTGTTCTCAATTTTCAATCTTTGTTTTTGAGAATGAATTTACTCTCTGATCTCTCTACAGCTTGAGTGTTCCAGAACAGCGGAATCCAGCGTATTATGTGTGATGATGAAACATCGTTCCGATAAATCCCACCTCCCAAACAGGACATGCGGCAGTAAACCCAAAAACCCCTCACCGCCATCATTCCCCATGTTTTTTTTTGTTTTTTTTTCTTGATTATTACAAAAGGAACAATAGAGACTATGTATTAACAGCATGTTGAGATTTATTTGTCTTTGGCTGCACCACCCAGTGATAGACACAAATCCTTAATCCTCCCTCAAGATAATAACTATGTAATCCTCATTCCCAGATGGAGCTGTTTCAGAAAAGACAGTGCTAGCCAACACCGTGTCTGTCCAAGATCAAGAGAGGTGAGCTCATTAAAATACAGAGCAATTAAAAAAAAAAAAAAGATAGAAATGGTGCCCATTGCCTGTCGCAACACATAAACAATATTATCATATTTCCCTCCATATCCATAATTGTGTAACAGTGAAAAGCTAACCTACAGAGCACTTCAGCATCACCTCGGCCCCCTGATCGACGACCCACACACTCTGCAAGCATAATGAGCGCGCTCCCTGTATCTCTCCATCCTGATGAAAGCCGATGTGAGAGGTGCTTGGCTTTATTCATTTGCTTGACATTATTCAACATTGTAATTAAGAGTCTTGCATCAACACTGCAGCGCACTGATTGTTTTCTGCATCTCGCCGGCTAATAAAATCTAGCTGATTGTTATGCAAATCCATTTAAATAACCAAGATAATCAAAAGACTATAAGCGAACACATCACAAACGCTAGGAAAGTGAGTGTCTCCTGATTCCAGCGAGTCTATTAAACGCTGTCTGGGAAGTAGTTTTCCCACACTACTGATGCGGCGATTCCAAGTTCGTCCAGAAGATGTTCGCGTGCCTTCTGCCCGCTGCCTCTCCGTCTCGCTTCTTCACACTCGCTACCCCACACGATCGCTGGATGTGGAGGGCTGTCGGCGGGCCAAAACGAGTCCCTGCGAGGCAACCGCTGCCAACTGCAGGCTCCCGGCCACCCCTCCCACCTTCCATACAAGCACCCTGGGGACCGACTGAGAGGAGAATGGCGAACAAGCCATGCCCACCCGTGCGCCATTGTCTACGGGGAGGCCGGCTTGGAGCCCTTGGCTGCGAGTACAGAGTGCTGCACTGGAGTGCTCATTATGGCTCTGTGGGGACTGTACTCCAGGGTATCCAGTGTGTAGCTGAGGAGCTCATTATGGAAGGCTGCCTCCGAGCCTTTGCACCTAGAGGCACAGAGCCTGGAGAAGAGATGGCAAGAGGAGGGCTGCCAGATTAAACTTAATCAGAGCCACCTGTAGCCAGAAGTGCCTCCTCCTCCTCATCATCATCATCCTCATCCTCATCCTCGCTGGTGTAATTACCGCAATCACTTTTATTTCTCTGGCAAAGCACAGGCCAGAGGCTTAATGAGGACGTGTCAGTTCGGATCCCCTGATGTAGATTTTAAACAGAATGTATAATGCCAATTATGCTTTTAGCATGACATATTCCCTTAGTTCTCCTGTTTATAAAGTATTTTTATGGGATTTGGCTGGAATATTTTTACAACTTGATCCCGTAGTTGACACTTCAAAGGGAAATATTGAGTGACAAATAAATAAATAAATAAGATCAACAGAACAGTGAGTGGAGAGGCATTTTGGTATTGTGAGAATGCATTTGATGCAAGAATCAATTAGAGAAAGATAAAACGGTGCTTTAACTTCAAAAAGAGATATATATATAGGATTATATTTAGTGCAAAGAAATTATATATTTAATTTATTTGATTTTTTAATTTTTTTTTTTTTAAAGAATTCTCTTATGCTCACCAAGGCAGTCTTCAGTGTCAAATGATTCTTCAGAAATTATTATAATATGCTGGTTTGCTCAAAAAAACATTTCTTTTTATTATCAGTGTTGAAAATTGTTGTGCTGTGGGTATAGAGGGTATGCATAGATGTCACTTTCCCGCCGGAACGCGCTCCCTCAGCCGGACTGAGTGGCAAAAAAGAACCTGCTGCATGACTGGATTTAATAGGGGAAACTGCGAAAACGTGAGTAAAACAAACAATTACACTAAAGGTTGGGCTCGAAAGTGTTCCTTATGACATGTCAAAGAAACCTAATCCATGGATATTGGCATGCAGCAAGGAATCATGTTTCCTGACATTTATATGTGCCTGATTTTAACGCCAGGAAAAATACATAATGCAAATCTGCCTGTGAACACTTTATATAACTATAATATAGGTAGGTCTAAATCTGAGTGATCACTTATGTGATGTTATATATTTCGTCATATCGTCCAGCCCTAAAACTTGTATAGTTTTTGTCAGTGTTTATTTAAAAACACCCAATTATGCAGAATATAAGATGGTAAATATTTAATTGATGAGTTGTCAACACAATATATAACAATACAATATATAGGGTATGATTTTAGCCCAAAATCCAACATTTTGACACAAAATGATAACTGCAAAACATGTTTCTTTGCCTGGAGTCCAGCTGTTTCTGTGAATTGCAGCGACCTATTTGCTTCTTTTTTCTGTAGCTTTCAGCAGTCTGTAAAAATATACCTCAGATTTTGTGTCAAAGCTATTTGTACAGTCAGTCGCAAAGCTTTCCCGTTTTAGATGTGTTTTGTCTGTTTTTCGCAGCATTGAAAACCAATGCTGCCACTCGGTCTTTTGCCACTCAGTGGGCGTAATCGCAGTCATAACGGTCGACGGTGACATCACGTGCATACCCTCTATTTTGAAGGTTGAGCACGCAAGCTCATCAGCTGTGAACCAATCAGCTGTGCCCTATAGATAATGATGTGATTACGAGCAGGTTGAGTTAAAGTATTATTACTTTAGCCTACGCCATCTAGAGTTTCATGACAGAACTTTGTGTGTGTATATGTGTATATATAATATATATATATATATGTCCTGAATAAATGTATTAACTTCTCTCTCTCTCTCTCTATAGCTATGCACCGTTACATATTCATTATAATTTTTGATGTTCTTCAATATTTAATGCATGTTTGAATAAATCAGTTATGACAGCCACAATTTAAATGTTTATATTTAAAAAAAAAAACGAATTGAAGTATAGAAATATGATTATGTAATTCTAAACTTTAGTTATTATAAAAAACATAATTGAGTGTAATTTAAGTGTTTGTATATAAATAAGTTATAAATAAGTTAATTTTAATAATATTATAGTAATATAGTACCAACTGACTCCCATGTGTAGTTTACAGCATTAGTTGAGAGATTTTTTTCCTCTAGAAAATTTGCCATGTATCTGATATACTACATCCAAAATAATCTTAATCGAATTGAATCACAAGCATGTGAATAGAAATCGAATCGAATCATGAAAATTGTGTCAATACCCAGCCCTAATATATATAAGACCTCCAATGACAGTCAAAGTCTACCAAGTGTTTTTATTATCACAGAGCCCTTCAAAATGTCACATAACTCCCCCTGTCATAATTTTATCACATTAAGACGTAGATAGATAGATTGAATGGAAAAGTTTCAAGTGTTTTTTTTTTTTTCTTTCTTTCTTTTTCTCTCTGCGGGTTCTGCACAGACAGTTTGCAATGTTCAGGTGGGATTAATGAAAACAGTGTGATGTGATTTGCATAACTGAATTGCCTCTGTGATTTCTCCTTCCTTGCACACCTCCCCTTAGGTATTGAAACATTTTGAAACATTCTTTGAAACAAACTGTCAAACGGCTGTCTACTTACAAGGAATACAAAGAGCTCACTGAGCAACAGTACGCCATAGTCTGACATGCTGAAACTGAGGATACGCTTCTCTACCTCAGAATAGAGCTGCCTATAAGCTTAAAATCAAGCCAGTTTAATGCAGAATTAGCATTTGTTTCATATAGTTCATAAAGAGTGTTTGTTTAGCTATAGGATGGATGGCTTTTGTGACAAATGCTTTATGTGTCATAACACATAAAGGACAGATTCATGCATGTATATGTGTTTAGCTGTAACAAACATGATGCCTGGGTGCATCAGGGTGCAAATTAATGGGGCGGTTGGGGCGTCTGACCCTACTAATTAAAGCTTAAATCCCCTCGATGGACGACAAAAAGAAAAGGACAAGTATATGTATTTAGCAGCCTTATTTTACACATCACATTTCCACAGATCACAGTATATATTTATATTATATATTATTAAAAAGTACAATGTTTATCACCCCTAATATGGGTTATACTTTTGACATTGTAATACGACTTGCAAAACTGAGCATACTGTTAGAAAGCATGTTTCCTAAGAAATATCTCCTTGTAATTGAGTCTCATATTATAAATGGAATTGTGTTTTATGAATAAATTTGCCACACAGTTAAATGATGATGCTTACCCAGTGTGTTGTTGAAAGCAATCTGTTAAAATCTCTTAAATTTCGTCATTTATAGAAGCAGCATATTTTTCTTGAAATGAATAACAGTGGAAAAAAAAACTCCCGCAAAAGTTAAATTACAAATCACACTGTTTTCAAATTCATGAGGCTAAACCTCCACAGACTGTTTCCCAAAAATTACTCATTGAAATTCTGTTAATTATTATATATACGGATATGAAGGTTCAGCAGGTTACATGCTTGAACAGACGTGTAAGCGCAAAACAGTAGAGGAAAAGAGCACTTTCCAGGTTTTTTAGTGATTAAAGTGCCTTCATACAGCAAGAGAACAAGTAGTGAGTTAGAGAGGTCAGGTTAAATGCAGATGAGAGCAAGAGAGAGAGGCTGGATGATAGTGTAGAGGAGATGAGGAGTGTTATAACACATTTTGTTTCATTGTCTTTGATACAACATAACCACATAATACGTGTTAACTTTGTTTAGACATATACAACTTGTCCATATAAGTGCTGTTGATACAACCTTAACATGTCAATGAAAAGATTGTATTTATATTATGCACAGCCCTTCAAAAGTTTAGGGTTGGTAAGATTTTTATTGTTTTAGAAAGAAGTCTCTTATGTTCACCAAGACTGCATTTATTTAATCAAGAATGTGAAATATTATTATAGTGATAATTGAAGTATGTGTTGTGCTGTTTAATATTTTTGAAGAAAATTAGATTTTGGGGGGGGATTATTTTTATTTATTTATTTATTTTAGGATTCTTTGATGAACAGAATGTTCAAAAGAACAGCATTTATTTGAAATAGAAATATTTTTATCACATTGTAAATGTCTTTACTGTCACTTCTGATTCATTTATGCATCCTTGCTGAATAATATAATGCATCCTTGCTGAATAGATGTGTTTGTTTATATATATATATATATATATATGTACAGTTGCAAGAAAAAGTATGTGAACCACTTGCAGAATCTGTGAAAATGTGCAAAATTTTAACAAAATAAGAGAGATCATACAAAATGCACGTTATTTTTTTATTTAGTACTGTCCTGAGTAAGATATTTTACATAAAAGATGTTTACATATAATCCTTAAGACAAAAAAAATAGCTGAATTTATTAAAATGACCCAGTTCAAAAGTTTGTGAACCATTGATTCTTAATACTGTGTGGTTACCTGAATGATCTATGACTGTTTTTTTGTTTTGTGATGGTTGTTCAAGAGTCTCTCGTTTGTTCTGAGCAGTTAAACTGAGCTCTGTTCTTCAGAAAAAAATCTCCAGGTCCCAAAAATTCTTCAGTTTTCCACCATCTTTTGCATATTTGGACCATTTACAGCAGTGACTGAATGATTTTGAGATCCATCTTTTCACATGGAGGACAACTGAGGGACTCAAACACAACTATTAAAAAAGGTTCAAACATTTACTGATGCTCCAGAAGGAAACACGATGCATTAAGAGCCGGGGGGTGAAAACTTTTGAACAGGATGAAGAGGTCCAAATTTTTCTTATTTCGCTTGAATATCATTTTTTTTTTCATTTAGTAATGCCCTTCGGAAGCAACAGAAGATACTTGCATGTTTCCCGGAAGACAAATTAAATACAATTTACCTTGATTTTCAAATTCCAAATGTTTTCACCCCCCGGCTCTTAATGCATCATGTTTTTTTCTGGAGCATCAGTGAATGTTTGAACTTTTTTTAATAGTTGTGTTTGAGTCCCTCAGTTGTCCTCAGTGTGAAAAGACAGATCTCAAAATCATTCAATCACTGCTGTAAAAGGGTTCAAATATGCAAAAGATGGTGGAAAACAATCTGTATTTTAAAAAACGCTATATAAATTGACTTGACTCAATACCTGATAATATGTGATTTGACATTCATTAACATGATAGCAAATCAATTTATAAATCAAACATAAAGTTGGTATATATATTCTTACCTCAACCTTTTTTTGTCCTTTATACTTCTCTACAGACTTTCAAACTGTCACATCAGAAGGATGGCGGTCATGTATGTTTGTGATATCACCCCTGTAGCTCTTTTCTAATTGGTTAAATTAATGGTGTTACAACTCACCGCATGTTACAACACTTCCTGTTCTCCCCTACGGAAACTCTCAAAAGGAAAAAATAAGTATGTGTCTTTCTCAGTCTATTTCCCACATTGTTTTCTGATGTAACAACACGAAACGCCATACAACATTTTTATGCATTACTTTCCCTCTGCAGTTTTTTTTACATAATATGTGCCAAAAGGAAAACACATTAAAATATAATTTGCAAATAACATTAAGATAAAGATAAAGGCATCCCACAACCCTCAAATAAAAATTGTCCCCCACCTGTATAATCTGTACACTGAGCGCATATCCATGCTTACCACCATTATGACACCTGCCATGTTTACTGAAGATTTGTTGACTAATGGTCCGAAAAGAAAGTGACTATGAATAAATAATAGCCAAACATCATGTTTGCTTACCTCATGTTTCTGTACCCCTAGGATAATTTGCTTCTGTTGTATTATTATTCAGTTGTGAACCACTTTGGATGAAAGCATCTGGTAAATGTACAAAAGGAGGTACTAATAAAGCTACACAACATACAGTTTTTGAATAGGTCTTAATAAAAGGTATGCTATAAAAATATTGCATATTAAATAATAATAGGGAAGTGGTGCATTAAATCTGATTAAGGCCATGTCGATTAGTATTGCATTATAAATACACATTATTCTTATGAAAATGCCTGACATGAATACCCGAAATGGCACAGATTTATTATTTTTTATTTTAATTTTAGTTCAAATGACTCTATCTGCATGTTATTTAGCTGCCGCAAAATCTGAATGCCTTTGTCCATATAAGGGATTTCCTGAAAAGTCATATACTGCGTTCATGCCATGTTGTAATTACCGTAATTTTGAGATGACAACACGTGACGTTCAACTCGGAGCTGTTCCTCAAAGAGCACGTAATTATAACTTGTAAACTGGACATTTCGGAGAGCTCCGACTTGTACCACGTGACCAATGTATCACCTGACCACTGCAGATTCATATTGGCATTGATAGTGTTGCCATAGGAAAGCATAATTCGGAGTCTGAGGATGTGAACAGCTCTGAGTAGAACACCACGTGTTGTCATCTCGTAATTATACGGTAATTAAAACATGGCATGAACGCAGCAAAACTCTCACATTGTTTATGTGTCATATTATCATATGTGTACCATTCATTTTTAAATACGATGGTTATCGCCAATACCAGTATATTGCGACACACCTATGTATATCATTTAATCTAACCTATTATTCATTTTATTTATTTATTCCTGTAATGGCAAAGAAAATGTGCTGATTCTAATGTGCTGATTTGCTGCTCAAGAAACATTTATTATAATTAGCAATGTTTAAAAAAGTTGTGCTGCTTAATATTTTTTCCTTTTGTCACATAATAAATGTCTTTAATATCACTTTTGAGCAATTGAATGTGCCCTTGCTGAATAAAAGTGTAATACAAAAAAAATGCTTTCACCAAATTTTGTGTTAAAAAAATAATAATAAATGTTTGAACGCTATTGTGTGTACATCTAGGCTATATCTCATATAGGTGCATATTTAAATCTGTTATCTGTTCCCAGTCGAGATGTTACCTATTCTAATATGACATTTGGCAGAAACGTTAGAAGACTACGAAAATATTCAAAAGTATGTAAATGTATTCCTCCTCAAACATTGTTTCACACGTCCTCATTATGTCCGCATTGAGAAGATCCCACACCTGCCATATGACAAACTGCGGATAATAGTTGCGTGTAAACAGGCCTGATCTAACTAAGATGACACGAACTCTTGGGGTTTCTTAAGGAGCTCTGCCCCCATCTCCCAGTGACACTCCCACACCGTCCAACATCATATGCTTGGTGATTTAACACACCGGAGAAAACATATTTTCACAAAAAAACAACAACACACAATCCGGTTATTGTGCTCTTGAACTCCATGAGAATTAAAACAAAGGCATTCTTATAATTTTTTGAGAGGAATCAACAAACACATTAATTACAGCCGTCTAATAAATGAGTCTGCATTGGTGTCGCCCACATAGCACATCAGGCAAAGGCAGAACTCACTGTTTCAAAGCGTCTGTGCACTAAAAAGCTACAATGTCTCCTACATGTGTTGGAAAAAGTAGGTTCAAAAGGAGCTTTTCTTCCTTTTTCCCTCCTACTAGAATACAAAGATGAAGATACACAAAGCATTGGTTTCTCTCTCTATTCTCTCCATGCTAAAGGAGCTTAGCGCATTTTGTTTTGCGTTTAGCCTGCAGTGAGGAGGCAAAAGGTTGACATGAAGTGAAAAATGTAAAAACAGATGCTTTTCTACTTGCTAAGAAACATTGTACTGGCAACCTTTTCATGGTCATGAATGGGGAAGTGATTCCCCAGAGTCTGACTGACAGTCACATTTGATAGCTCCCTCTCCTGCTTTCTCTGTGTTGATGTGAGAGACAGCATTAGTTGCCTCGCAGTGCTGTGTGGGAGTCCCTTTAAAAATGGCATGTAATATCTTCTCAACTCCTGCAATCTGTAGTTTAGACCATCGGTTGATGCCACTACACAGCCATAATAATAAACATCACATTGAGGCTCACCTGCGAGTGATGATTAACGTCAGATGCAAATGTAGTTACAGGCAAAACAAACTGTCAATATTTCTACCTTGACTGCTTTTTGCATGCATCAACCGGCCTTATTTTGCTTTCCCATTTGCATGGGGTTAACAAATGGAGGTCGGTGTGAAAACAACTGCGTTTTTTTCCATGAGGAAGCTCGATATGACAACAAAGACCTTCATTGACTTAGGCTGAATTCAGGTCAGCTCCTGACACGTTTCTAGACAGATGGTTTGCTCAAAGCTCTCTGTGACCCTAGCAGGGCGCGGGGATGTAACACGTCAAAGAATCGAACGTTTTCGATGTGCGCTTACAAGAGACACAGGCAAAGAGCTGAGAAGATTATCCACACTGTGCTTTTTTGTAAAAGATGACATGGCTTAATCTAGGAGAGCATTATGTTCATGAAATGATGTGTGACCAACAGCAATAATAATTCAGTAGACCTAAGACTCTTTAGACAAACTAATGCTGCTTAACCTAATCATTTTCAACCAGTCTCAACGCTGCATCCACAAAAACACCTCACGCACACCAAAAACAATCAGCGGAAACCCCATAACACTAAAGAAATTAGTGTTATCTGCTAAATAGAGGTATTAAATGAAACTCGGGATAAATCAGGCTGTCGGCCGTGACTAGCCGTCCTATAAAACAAGACTCCCTCGGCCTTATGTCGTTGGAGCTGAGCGCCGCAGTACCAATAGTCATTATCATTACTGTTTTATTAAGGCAGTGTATGCTAGCTGACTTTCCTGCCATTGTGGTGGAAGTTGATGGGGAGCAGGGGGAGGGATTTCTGCCGTAATTTGGGTCAGTGAGCGGCCCGTGTGGAACAGAGTGACAGACCCCTGCCGGATTGAATCGGCAAACGCATATGTTTAATCGCCATCCGCTCAAAATAATTGGCCTAATTATTCACAATACAGAAAAACGAAACGGTTTGTCAACTTGGGCCCGCAAAGACTTAACTCAGACACAAACATTAGAGGTGCATTTAGTGAGATGGAGGCCACCTGTCAGGCTGACAGGTTAGGGCCTAATTGCTTTAAATGCGAGTACATGCAAATGCTTTGTGGTGAGGAGACGAGAGCGCTGGAAGGCCACAGGGGAGAAACAGGCAGTCAGGCTAGCCCACAGACAAAGAGCGAGCAGAGACAGGCGCCACAAACAAGGAGCCGCCAAGTATACTTCACCGCACCGCACATTTCATAGTGACAAATTGTGCGCTCAGCAAATACGCTGTAAAACGGGCTGGGAACAACTAGATCTCTACATGGTGTTGTGAGGAAAAACACTGGTGGTTCTTTTGATCGGGCTCATTTAATGATTTCATATAAAGGAAGCACTTATGTCTGTGGAGGGGATCCAAGATAATATTGCCTCAATGTTTATTATTCGGTAATTGGGAACGTCTATCGCTCAGACGCATATTCGCAGTTTAGTCTGTTCGAGTCGTTTAAATAGCTCTCAAGGAGGCAAAAGGGTTTATATATGCAATATAGCACTATTGTTAAATATTCATCTCACTTTATGCTTAACTGGTTATGTTAATAGAATTTCAACTCAATTTATTCAAGTGCTGATCAATGGCATGCAATGATTGCACGTTATGCATTATGCATTTTAATGAAACACACTTGCTGTACAGCTGTATGGTGTAAGGTTAACAGTCCCGATAGGTACGGCTCCCAAAAGACCTTAAACTTAAAAAAAATAGTCCTTTCTCACCTCACCACGAACAACACCTGAAAAGCGCTAGTGCTTCTGTCTGTGAAAAAATAATTACTTCCTCTTGTCTTTAACCCCCAATTAGGATGTTATCACCATAAGGATTGCTATGGCACATTTTCGGCTCTGTTCAGAAAGAACAGAACAAACAGTGCAAGGTTTCATAAAAATATGAAAATAATGGCTGATATGTCAAGATGTTAGAGTATAATTGTCTGCTGGTTTGCATATTATCCTCATATCTTGTAATTGGCTTTATATTAGGCCATTTACCACATATGGTAACACTTATAATAGTATAACAGTAAATTATGCATTATTACAGGTAACTTACCCTAAACCAAAACCTAACCATAACCTTAAAAGTGCATGCAGTTAATTAATATTACTAATATTAAATACACACACACACACATACAGGCACATATACACACATTTATGCATTAAATGTATGGATGTTGTGTCTGTACTGTATGTATTTAGTGTATTTACGTAAATAAATGTGTGGGAGGGATATTGCAACTTTATCCAGTTCTGGTTAGGTCAGGTTAGAGCCAGTGTGTGTTCATATGTAGAAATTTTAATGAAAAACAACATGAAACAAAGAATATCTAAATAAATCATCTAGGATTTTAAGAGGAGGCTGGTCAGTTTAAGGGTTTCAGTGACCAATAGGTCACCAAACAGATCTGGACTATGGGCTAAAGTTGACTCTGTAAGTTGTTGCTGTTAGAAAATCAATGTTGTGTATTTGAACAACAATATGCAAAAAGTGGATATCAAATAATGCCATCAGTTTTTATCTTTTCATGCTCATGCCATAGACGTGTACAACAAGTCATATGAAGAACAATAACAGATTGTCAAATAAATAAGTAAACAAATGCTTCCAGAATGTAACAATATCCTCAATACAAGAAGCCACAGAAGTTTTTACATCGTAGTATTACTCAACTAATGAGAAATTCCTACTAATATGCTTCTAAACGTTGACTGGCAATACACTTGCTCAAATGAAGCATGAGTGTTGAGTGAAAAAAAAGAGAGAAAAAAAAAACCTGTTGGAAAATCACTTAGTCGTCAATAAAAGATCCCAGCTGGAAATGGATGTAAAAGCTGTAAAGATGCACTTGCCTTCAACACAGCTTGAGCCTCAGCCAACCATTTTAGCTGGCGCCATCCGTCTCCCTCCAGGTAATGCAATTAGGTGCCACTAATATATCGAGATGCTCTTCAAACCGCTAAACATCAGACAATAATAACCTGTGACAGTGCTCAAACTCTCCACTGAAAAAAGTATTTTTGATTGTTTCAATTGATTGAACTAGGAAACATGCTACTTTTAAAGAATTCATCACACAATGCAAAGACCTTGCAGAAAGACAGCTGACGTTTCTAGGCAACCATTCCATGCGCCAACATATACACACTACAGCCAATCAAGTGTCTTGCAACTGTTGTTATTTGAGAAGCATTAAAGATTTAACAGTAGAAGGACTGCAACTATGACCAACTCATAAATCCTGTGAATCAAATTAACAGGTATCATTCTTTATAAGACTCACAGGCACTTTTTAGCACTTCAGCAGAGCCACTGACAACAGCCCATGAGAAGAGAATCACAATGAGTAAGGCAAGAGTTCATATTCAGGGCAAGAAAGAGAAGCCGTTAGAATAGCAGACCAGATAGACCTTAGCACATTGGTTTGCAAACTGCCAAATGAGACGCCCTCTGGCCATTATCTGAGCAAAATATGCAGCATTCAATTTGCTTCAGAAGGAGAAAAACCTGACACTGTAATTTAATATGATAATGTCATACTAAAGTCCCTTTAAGGCAAGTCAATCTACTCACCGGCCATTTTGGAAACACCTCGGCAGCTATTTTCTAGGTAATATGAATACAATAACAGTGCCTATGTACTTGATGGGGATGTTTTTGTTTTGTTTTTTCTTTTTCAAAATTGCCAGTACTGTTTATAAAGATTATCCCTCAATATCAAATCCAAAAAAAACCAGGAAGTTCACCAGGAAGGTGGGATTCAATTCATACTGCCAGCATTTTGAGTGCTAATATTTCTGCCAACCTGATTTCACCAAGTACAACATGTTCCTGGATCAACATCTTTGATTATCATTCCAATCAACCAGTCAGATTTGAGGGACAAGTTTACAGTTTATGTCATGTTTCTGGGCAGTTGTGGCTTAATGGTTAGAGAGTCGGCCTTGTAACCCAATGGTTGCAGGTTCGAATCTCATTACCGGCAGGAAATGTAGGTGGGGGGAGTGAATGAACACGCTTTCTTCCACTCTCATTACCCACAACTGAAGTGCCCTTGAGCAAGGCACCTAACCCCCAATCACTCCCCGGGCGCCGCAACAAAAATGGCTGCCCACTGCTCTGGGTGTGTGTGTGTTCAATACTCACTGCTGTGTGTGTGTGCACTTGGATGTCCACAAATGGGCTACACTTCACTTTCAGAAGTTTATAACCAGGCCTAGGTGCTTCTACATCACTGTTATTTACCTATAATTTCCCTCTGATTTTATGGGATAACTTATGGGTACAGTAAGGTTTAAGGGTAGGGATAGGGTTAAGATTAAATTTTCAGACAGTAATGTTGTTCCAGGATCAACAAAATATGTTGACCCAGGAATGCATCTAACTCGACAAAATCAGGACGTGCGTGTCCTGTATTGTCTCTGATCATACTTATGTATCAGCATTTCCTGCACCACTTTGCTTTAATCTTCAGCACCAAGGCAAAATAAATCGTATATTTTTTACTTGATAGAATGTGAGTTTGCAGTCTGTATTGATGATGTTATAAAAGCACAGTGTGCCACAAAATAATGGGGAAAAATATCTTTCTACAGAGCTTTCCCCACGAGCTGCACACAAAAACAACATGTAACTTGGCCAGTGCAGTCCAATTCGTGAACAAATGACTCTTAAGATGATTTTTTTAGGATTAAATTGATCAAAAGTTTCAGTAAATACCTTTGTAATGTTACAAAAGATTTCTGTTTTATTAATGAATCCTGGGGGAAAAAATGTGTCAGTGTTTCCAAAAAAAATCCTAATCATTTTTTTTTTCTTTGAGCACCAAATCAGCATATTATAATGATTTCTGAAGGATCATGTGACACTGAAGACTGGAATAAAAGATGCTGAAAATTCAGCTTTGCAGCACAGGAATACATAACGTTTTAAAGTATATTTAAATAGAAAATGTCAATTTTGAACTGTAATAATATAACAATATTTCACAATATATATGTTTAGCGAACGATGACAGGCTTCCACTGCTGCACACCAGAATTATATCGCAAGCAATGTCAAGTAATATGTTTGACAGTCTGTGTGGATTATATAAAGTAATGGCTGATGAGTGGGCTAGAACATCATCGTTCTGTACAGTGGCAATATGAGCATCAAAGAGTTAAAACGCAGCTGGGAGTTGAAGTGTCTAATCTAACATTAAGCTGGTAAGTGTTGTAAGTGGTTATCAGTCCCAACACTTATCATGAGCCAAGCACTTTAGTGTTCTCTAAAGAAAGAGCAAAAAAATAATGAGTGTGACATGTCGAAATGACATAAAATAACATCACAATGCTTTCTAAGCCATCAAGCAATTCATTAAATGGAGATATAAAATGTATGTGACGTGTTCATTAAGAGTTGTATGTACAGATTTAGGCCTCGTAGATCATGTATATGCAAGCGCCAATGGGAAACCCAGTGCTTCCTTTTCCGCTTTCTCTCTGTAGGATTCGAATTATTACATCGCCTCGGGAGCATTCGTTCAGACACGCGAGAGCAAGCAAGAGCCAGCATTCATAGAAACAGCATAATCTCGAGTTAAATCTTTTTACTTGAAGGATTAACTGGAATATCAAGGAGCAGAATGCAATATCACTAAACAAGAGGATAGGGAAGCCAGATAACAGTTGTGAATTCAGCCAGAAGCGGGAATCTGCTCCCTTGTTCTATTCTCCCGCAGGCAACTTCAGGGTGAGTCTTATAAAGGATTACCCCCCGTCAAATAATGCTCTTTTCTCCTGAACATTGTATGCCTCTTTAAACACTAACTGCTGCATCAGATATCCATGGATGGATGGAAATCTGTGACAGAAAAACATTCCCCTTGACTTAGATTCTCTGACAAACAACACTTCATAAACAAAATTTACATAAAATATCTGTACCCCGTCTGGAAATACTGTGCTTCAAACTATGGGCAGTGCACTTTTAATAATTAAACTCCTTTAAAACACATTTTTCCCATTAACTCATATTTCACATTTCATTTGTTTGCTATCAATGTCCAATAGTCGATAAACATGAACCGTCATGTACAAATCTTTGGAATAAAATGGCTTGCTCATTTAATATATGATAAATAAACAGAATTAAATAACATCTTTACACTTTTTGAATAAGATGACTAGATTTCAGATTCAGATTGGAAATGATACAAAATATTCTAATGATATTTACATATTTATACTACTATTTACTCAAGCAATATTTACTCAAATAAAACGTTTTTTTTTTTTTCTTCACTCATCACACGTCTCATATTTCATCTCGGGTTCTTTACTGTTTTCTCATTAGTAAACACGTAACTTGTGAAAAATAAATGGGGCAAAGCAAAAATGTAAAAATGTCTGAAGTACAGCCACCATTTTTGCAAAGAATAAAAAATAAATACATAAAAAAATAAAATAATAATAATAATAATATGTGATTGATGTTAATTTCACTGTTTGATTACATTACCATAGTTTAAATATAATATTTTTTATCTTTTTTTTTTAGTTTAGGATTTAACTTCTTGGTCTTGGAAAAAAAGTAAGATTATAATGTCTGTACATCCAATTAAAGTATCAAAAACTATTGATGAAGGCATGGTAAAAAGTTTTAATGTGGATATCAAATAATGTTAATGTTTAATAAAAACCCACCACTGGGACACAAAAGAAACCCTCTTAAATTGTTGTATTATGTGTGTAGTTTGTTTGAATAGTGAGTCATCCTCTCTCCATTATCAATGGCAGTGAGCTGTATTGGCTTCGGCTTTGTGTTTCATCAAGGCAATGCAGCAAAGTCTCGACTTTGTTGGGCACATTAGGATTGTCAGCCATACTTTGAGAGAACTCATCAACTCAACTCAACACTTAATTGTGTGTTAATTATGCAAGCTGTAAAGAGACCAACATATCCAGTAATTATCTTTCGGAGTTGCCAAACAAGTGATCACAGACTTTGATGCCAGTCATTATTCTTCTTTTAAGATGGTCACCACACATCGATTTCACAGAGTTTGGTGGAGATCAATTGGCTTCATTCATGCCCAGAGTCATTGAAGCGGGCGGGATGTCTCTAGAATCAACCAGGTCAGTGATTAAAACATGGTTGTATTAATCTTGTCCTGCATCCAACAAAAGTGCATGCCGCCTCTGTTTTGTCTAATGGTTAAGCCCCACTTTGTTCAGAGCAACTGCCTTTTCCTTTAGACTGGCTTTTTGTACAAGAGCGTGACTTTAATCAGTGTTCTTTTGGTTTGGTTTGATCAGATTAGAGAAAAGACAAAAACAAGCTCAAACATCTAACCAATCTAACAAATGAGCTAATATACCTTTTAAAATTGTGCTTCAAAATCAATATTGCTTATCTAATCTCTTCTATGACATTGCTTTTTAAAATGGAAATTTCTGCAAGGAAATATTAAAGGATTACTTGACCTAAAGTTGAACTTAAAAACTCTTGGAAACTTAAAAAGAAAAAGTTTTGAATAATGTACTCGTCACTTTTTCCTTGAAATGCACCTTGAAATGACCATAAAAGCAGTGTGCTATACTCCAATTATCCTACAGACATACAACAGCTAAGTATGAGAATTTTATTTTTTAGAAAGGAAATTAATGGTATTATTTACTAGAGCAAGAACGCATTAAACTGATAAATACAAGACACTGATAATGTGGTAACACTTCAGTATAGGGAACACATATAAACTATTAGCTATGACTTTTCCCTCAATAAACTCCTAATTTACTGCTTATTAATAGTTAGTAAGGTAGTAGTTAAGTTTAGGTATTGGGTAGGATTAAGAATGTAGAATATGGTCATATAGAATAAGGCATTAATATGTGCTTAATAAGCACTAAGAAATAGCCAATATTCTAGTAATACGCATGCTAATAAGCAACTAGTTAAAAGACCCTAAAATAAAGTGTTACCGATAAGGTCACAACAGATTTCTATTTCAAATAATGCAGTCCTTTTAAACTTTTCTATTCGCCAAACTGTCCTGAGAAAAAAAGTATCATGGTTTCCACAAAAATATTAAGCAGCACAACTGTTTTCAGCACTGATAATAATAAGATAATGATGAGTAATGCTATTTTTGTGCACTATATATATATATATATATTAGGGGTATTAGAAATATATATTAGTGGTGAAACGGTACATGTATTCACCCCAAACCGTCACCGTACAGACATCACAGTTCGGTGCACACAGTCATACGACGAATACAGTCGGTCACAGGCGATCCACACTCCAATCCAGATGGTGGTAATGCAACACTGTTTCGCTAACAGCCACAAAAAGACCAGAAGAAGAAGAACAGACGATCTATGCATAGATATTTTTATGTGTAATCTCTCAACCAGCATTTCAACTGCTGAAAGACATCAATAAATCACCTTGAGAATAATATCTCACGTAACGTTACATTTACCTCAGGTAAGTCATTTAGTGTCCACAGCATGTTAGTTCACTAGAGAAATAAAGCATTTCACTAAATATATGCACTATGTTAGATTATATATTCATTATATTTACTTTACCTCTTAGTAATGTCTTAATTATTTAATATATGTTTAAATAAATTTGACATGAAAATAAGTTATGACAGTAACTCTGTAAATGATTATATTAAAATGGTTAATGCAAAACCTGCCTTATGTGGTTTTTTAGTTTTTTGGGGTTTTTTTTTTCCTTTTACCAAGGTACGTACCAAACCATTATGATTGTGTACCTTTACACCCCTCACTCACATTCATTATGTTGTGTATTGTTAAAAATAAAATGCCCTCTTGTGTTCTACAGAAGAAAGAACGTTGCCCGGGTTTGGAACAACATGAGGGTGAATAAACTATTCCCTTAAGTAGGACATCACTGCCAGGCCAGAATGCTTGTTCACCCCTGGTTTTATGCCTCTGAGATTTCACTTGCAATACTTTCAGCTGCTTATAAATTCTCTGGCTTCAGCGGCCTCATGCTTTTATTTGCCGGAGCATTGATCTCCGACTGGATCGCAGATCACAAAGCGTTATCGTTCCACCATTCTTCACAATGTGGCACCAATACATTAAAGTACACTGCCACAGCCAGATTAGGCTTAAAGTAAAGGCTCAAGTCAAAGTTTTATGTGCATATCTCTTCTCTATAGGAGCTTAACATTAAAAGGAATATCACATCTATCTCTAGCAGTAAACAATGATAGAAAGACAGCGGTCCGCAGAAGGCAGCTTAACCTTGCAACACTAAAACTTTAAAAGTATGTTGCTGTATTTAGGGATTGTAGTTTTTATTTGGACTTTTTCCTAAGCACAAAAGTATACTTTGGTATTGACATTAGATTCCTGATGTGAAAGTTATGCTATTTAAAAACACATGACCAGATACTGCATGGAAATATACTAGTTTTCGAGTTCAAAGCATCTTGATTCAACTGAATGCTTAATTCTGTTTTTCTCTACTGCATTTTTAGAGCTAGTTTAATGTCAGTAACAGCTGCGCACGATGGCTGTTAACATTACAAGTGTTCTTGTCGCAGGTTGATTAAGGAAATAGTTTTGATTCCCAAAACCTAATTGCATTTTCATTATGTTATGTCAAACACGGGCATTAATATAAGACTAAAATGCCAAATTGTTGATTAGAAAAGCTGCTTTGTCCAGCTTTGAAGTTGCAGGAAGCTGGGCTCCTTTCTCAGCCAGAGATGTTTCATTATTCATGCGTTTTAATTCATTTCAGGAGGCCTAGCCAACTAACCAGTTTATATGAAGTGACAGAAAGACTGAGTCAGATTAAATTATCCTCTTCATGTGATTTGCGGCCTTCAGAACCCCTCCCCCCTCCAGGTTCCCCTCCCACCGCAATTCCTTTCCATCAACAGCTTGTGTGTCTGAACCGAGCCCAGTCACACGTCTTTGTTTTAACTCTCCAAGCCTCAAGCGCATGCAAATGAATTTGGCACTTGACGTTTGAAGCATAAGATGAAGAAAAATTCCCCAAGTGCAAAATCAAATAGATAAGAGGCAGGATTCCTCACTTTGCAGGAAATGTGTGTTTTGACTTGCTCTGTCTTTCATGTCGTCTCTTTAGACTTAAGCAGTCAAGGACAGCTGGTTTTGAAGACACTTAATTTTCAATATCCGATTGCATTGTCGGATATACTCCATTAATATCATGCATCTGGTGTACCTGGTAAGAACAGAAAGGGGAATGAGACTGCACTCATTCACTCGTTCATTAAATGAATGAATGAATGAATGAACGAACGAACAATATTTTTACAAACAAAAAAATACAAAACTACAAGACTTAATAACATAATAAATGTCAACTGAATCATACACAACAATATACTATAAAAATATTAATGTAAAGACATTAATGATATAAGCTAAAAAAAAACGATATTTTAAGTTCATTGCAAAATATTGAAATAATAACTACAGTTTAAAAGTTTGGGGCCGGTAAGATTTTTGAATGTTTTTGAAAGAAGTCCTTTTATGCTCATCAAGGCTGCATTTTTTGATAAAAAATGTAATATTCTGAAATATTATTACAATAACTGTTAATATATTTTATATGGCAAAGCTGCATATTAAAAAAAAAGCAACTTTTGAGTGCTTTCGACACAATTATTCGATAGTAAAAGTGATTTCTCTGTGATTTTTATTTATTTATTTATTTTTAAGATTATTGCACAAAGCTAACAGACTTGGGCTTCTACTATCTCAGAAAGGTTTAAACATTAGTGTTAAAAATCAATTTCCCTATGTGAAACTAAATGGAATTTTTATTTCCGCTACCTGCCTATTGTGTTTTATAAAATAAATAAATAAATAAATAAATTTTAAATAGTGATTTTCAGCAATGTAAACCGAAAAGAGCAGGGTGGGAAGTTGTTTAGAACTTCTTGTTCTTTTCAAATAAATACTGCTGCCTATTCAGTCTTGCATTATACATAGTTTGATCAATGCTTTATATAAAACCTGACAAACAAAGTTATATCCTCCTATCATCTGACAGCTAAAAAATCAATCATTAGATGTTACTGTAGTTCTAAACATCCAGCTGGAACTGAAGCCCTCACTCTCTAGCTTAGATGTTATTTCAGTTTTCCATTGACGTATTGCTGATGCTGAAGAAGACACGTATTTCTCCGTAATAAAATGATGCGGCCACTCAGAGATCTGCTCAGAAAACTTAAGAAAATGGTGCATTGGTGCATTATGCTTAATTATTTATCAAACGAAAGGGATTCTCATCTTAAGTGAATAAAATCTTACAGCATGGGAAAATATTTTTGAGTAGGTTACAGTAGACTGTGTATTTTCATAATGAAGAAGCCTTAAAAATGTAACTACTTTTCTAGGAATTACTGTTCATCCATACGTGTTCCGTCAGAGTAACCGCCGAACGTCAATAAATTGTCCTACATTGCCAGCAGCGGCAGTGAAAAAGTGCAAGAGTCATCTGTTATACTACACCAGGCCACCACGGAATATTGGTCAGCGACGACAGGACACTTTAAAATAAAAAAAGGCTGACTTTGACGCCCCGATAGGGCACAGCAAGGAGATGAATTGAGAGTAAACTCCGTGTTGAAACTCATAAATCTCACATTACAGGCCATATTCAGCTGGGAACATTCAGCATGAGCTGCAGCCCAGTGTCTTTTTTTCATGAGTAGCCATCTTACTAATTACTCGACATGCCGGTTTTAGCACTGTGGTCATGACTGAATGCTTGTCCTTGGTAAGTTAGCAAGCTGAATATGCTTTAAAAATTCCCTTGTGAGTGTTATCAGGCTGTCAGATAATAGATAGGCCAAAAAAGTAAAGAAACGGCTACAGGATGGTTCGAGTACCTTGCCCCCACCTTTCTGCCGAGGTCTGATGTTTGCATTGTGACGAGAACTACAAAAGAGTCTCCGATGAATTCAAGCTGTGGTCGATGTGAGCAGGAGGTCAAGAAAATGTGGTATGTCTGGGTGACCTTAATCACACACAGGTTCAGACGGACTCCGGTTTCACTTGTGGGCCTTATTTCAGGTCATTGCCTCAAAGTCAAAGGAGGTCACAGTCATTATCTCCAGCAGGAGAACCCAATCATCCACACAATGAAATGAGCTCTGTTCTCACAATGCACTCAAGTGTTGTCCATCTCCCTGGGCCGAACACATGTATTCACTGTACGTGCTAATCTATGAAGTGAATTAGCCGTAAGGAATTTGTCCTGGTCCGCTCGCTGTTGCCTCGACACACAAAGCAGATTTACAACCCATCAAACAGCATTGGTACTGAACCAACATCAAAACCAGTGCCTGGAAAATAGACTATATTAGTCATATTGTGCATTAGGGTTGGCTATTATGGCTAGCTGCTCTGTCTGCTGTGCCTGTTATTGACATTACACATGCAATAAATGTATTACATTATATAGATTACATGTTCTTTCAATGGTTATTTATATGAGGCCTTTCTTTAGCTCAAAAAGGTAAGTGTTACAATACTGCACCAGCAAAATGGCCAATGTCATCTCATTAGTATTCATATGTAAAGTGTGGCTCAGGCACATTTATCTATGTTTGGATATAACCATAATAACAGCATCTAAAATATACACCTTATACTATCTAAAATGAAATGTTTACAAATCCTACATAGGGATACATACAATATTGAAAACATAAGTTGATGGATTTATAATCAAAATAAGTTCCATAAGTTATTGGATTTACAATCAAAAATATTTAAATGTAACAATTATAATGAAGCTTTAATGATAATTAAATTCAATCATACAAGCAGTGCAAATAACTTTACTTTTATTAGTCCCATCTAGATTTGAATAAATAAATAAATGCTAGTCTCAGACCAAGTTTTTCCTTTCACTTGCTAATAAGATTCCTGCTTTAAAAAAAGGGGAAAAAAAGATGATTCGTGAAGAGGAGAATTGGACCCTAAGCTAAAGTGTTACCGTCAATTCTCACTATTATCTAGTTGCTTATTAGCATCAATACTAGGATATTGGCTGTTTATTAGTACTTATAAAGCACATATTAATGCCTTATTCTGCATGACCATATTCTACATCCCTTAATCCTACCCAATACCTAAACTTCACAACCACCTTACTAACTATTAACAAAGACTTTATATATAGAAAGACGGTGCACTCGTATTTTTATGAATGGGAGAAAGTGCAATGCGCAATATGGCAGAATAAGTCCCGCCTTCTAAATAAGAGCCAATCGCCGTTTGGTGAAGTCATCGCGTCACTGCAGAAGCTCCGGTTCCTATAGAAACAGTCAGACATGCGCTTTCTATAGAGATGCGCACTTAGGACTGCGCATGCGCATTACCTCGATCCAGCCTGAAAAATACATTTTTTTTTTTTTCTTTGTCATGATTCGAGCATTTAGAAACAAAATTTATGAGACAGTTGTTGTCAGATTTCATTGGTGATTTCAAATGTGAAATTTAATCAAAAGCTTGGTAAACAGCTTTGGATAATTTGATGTTTCCCCATTCAAAGAGATAGGAGCTACATTTGCATTTCTGAGAGGCCTTTCAAAGATGGCCGCCAAGTAAAAATACTTGTCTTAAAGGGACTATGCTATTAATGAGCAGTAATTAGGAGCTTACTGAGGCAAAAGCTATAGCTATATCAAGTGTAGTATCTAAAATTTATTTATATATTGTACATTTAATAAGTGGGTAACACAAAGTAAATGCATTAAATAACAACGAACAATACATTTATCATACATATTCAGGATTATTCACACCTCCATGCATACTGTCTTTCTAAACAAAAAGTGTCTTAAAAAATTGAAATCAAAATATTGTTTTATGTGAATGAGTAGACAGGATGATTTTCACATCATTTTGAAGCAAAAATTCTAGCCTTCAACCTCCAATACACAGAAGTCTTGTGGGCACATATTTAGTATTTGTTTTGTGGCCTTTTTTCAGTGACTTAATTTTTTTTGTTTTTTCAATAATCACACATAAACATTCTCTCAAAAATACAAACATACATGTTGCTCACATATTATGGTAGCCTAGTTTGTGCTGAATACAGTGTAATGACACTTTTGTCATTAATATGTTTATAAACAACTGAAAAAAGCTATGTTAGGGCATGTCAAAACTTATCCAGGGCCCCAAAAATCCTCAGACCCTAGATGGTTAATGTTACCAAATCAACTTGTTGCAAAGTCTTACCAATCAGGGTTATTGTCTATCCTAACATCCAAAATGTACATGTACACTTTATGGACAAATGTAGCTATGGGATCAACCAGAACCATCGCTCCTGTAAACACTGCAGCTGAGCTTCTGTAAACTCTTTGTAGACTTGATTTAGAGCTATCAGGCTCTAAATCAAGTTAGACAGAGCTGCCAGTCCACAGGCACTCTCGCCTATGTTTAATTAGTACAGATTGACTCCCTCATCAGAGTGCGAAACGTGCTAAAGGAGGACTATGAGCAATGGCACTCATATCCTTCATTGATTTTAATATCATTCAGTACGATAGCTTTGTTGTGTCACCGATGTGTCTTTACACCTGAGGTCCTTGCCACGCAAACAAATAGAAAACAAGCACAGCGAATACTCCACACTTAAAGCTTGACAGCACTTTAGTCAGACTTCAAACTACGTGTGACTGCAGCAAAATGACGATCTGCTCTGGTGAAGGCTGAGGTGAATATATTTCATCTCGTGAGATCTAACCAGCCAAAAAACATCACAAATAACTACAGTGTCGGCAGAAATCACATGCAGTAATCCGTTTAACTGATCTATCAAAGGTAGACTTCACATGCTCAGCTAATGAATCAGTTATGACTCCCAGTCTGATTGTTTCAGAGCGAGTTTTAACACGTTTCACTTGATCGCATGAGCTCAGCTGTTCATTTTAAGGGACAGTCGCTCAATGTTTTGGGGGAGGAATAACATTATCTGTCCATGTGCTTGGCTTCTGCTTATTGAGATTTATCATGCCCACCATCCATGGCACTCCAAAGGCATCCGCCCCATGCAGACAGATTGCAGAACAGCCAAAACCCATTTGCATTTAAAAAATTAAAAAAGAGAGAGAGACAAAGCAATACAAAAGAGAATTGTACTGTCTTTTATCTGGCGATAAAACAACTTTAAAAAATACAACATTTGAAACGGCAATGACCATATGAGATGTTTATGCCTTTATGTGTTGTCAAAACATCAGAGAGCTTTGTAAAAAAGCAGACGGTCTAGTCTTATGATTTCATTTTTTTTTTTTTTTTTTTTTAAAGTCTCGAAATACGATCCAAGCCGTTCCGTTCAAACATTAAAATCTCAAACACTTTGAAAGGCATGCCTTAGGTGTATTTACAGCGCAAAAGAAAAGTGCTTGGGTTGAAAAAGCATTTGTTTCGTTTTAGCATTGAAAAGGTGTTTTAAAAAATGTGTTTCATAAGGAGCGTAAGACTGAACCCACGGAAAGTCATTTATCTTTCAGCTCCTCTTTGTCCTATTTATTTAGAAAATATACACAATTTTTCAAGCACCCATCATGTGTGACAAAAGCCACTACTGTTAGATGGAGGGAAGCAAAGAGTATGGCAAGGTATTAAACAATACAGTAGCTTTCAAAGTGCTTACTAGGCAAGCGGCAGGCATCCGAAGGCATGCGGGGTCTACAGGGCAGCTCTCTGGGGCCGACAATCTGTACGAACAGTATGTTTCCAGCTCCAGCTCACATTCCCCTGAACAGCAGGTCTGCCTCTCTTACATTTGACTGCCTGCAGCCAAATTTAATCTAATGAACGCATAATGGCTCACACACTATCCTATAATGAAATCTTCTCGGGTCTGTTTTGCAATGTAATACCCGAGCTGACATTTTGTTGACATTCCAGATCAGGATTTTGTACTTAAGTCCAAAGCAAGACAAAGTTTGGATGTCATAAATACATAATGATCCTTACTATGAATAGCAATATTAAAAATAGCAAGCTTTCTGCCCTGATATTGACATTTGCTAATAACCTCTGCCAGCAAGTTAACTTTGGAAGAATGTCAATTCAAGCTTGCATAATTCTAATTTCTTAGTCTCCTGTAAACTTTACAGTCTGTCCGCTCTCACTGACTGCGTCTGACCGTCTGCTGCGCAGACTGCGGAGGAGATGCATATTAAATCGAGAGCGCCGGCCGTTTAATCTGGCCTCTGATCATACGTTTTTGTCCAATTAAAAAGGAAACCTAATTTAATTAAATTCCATTTCGCATCTTTTGACCACATTATACAATGCTGATCTATTCTGTTAACACTCCTCCGTCCAGTCTAGCACCGGTTCACCTTTAAAAGTGCATAATATGGTCTCCTGGCTACGTGACATCCATACGCCATCCACTCTTGTCGTTCTGAGCTCTAATGAGTCTGCTGCGGACTAATTAGAGAAATATGTCTCGGTTGCGCTTGTTGTCCATCCCTGATGATGAGGTGGTAAAAAAGTAGAGACGCAAAAATTAAAGGTTCAATGTAGTGGCGTTGAGAGAATTTGCTGCTCTGTAGCATTAATTAAAGGAAAGTTATACACTACCGTTCAATTGTTTGGGGGCGGTACGATTTTTTTGAAAGAAATCAACTTTTTTTCAGCAAAGATGTATTAAATTGATCAAAAGTGACAGTGGAGACTTCTATAATGTTCTTTTTCAAATAAATGCATTTCTTTTCTATACTTATATGTGCAACTGTTCTCAACATTGATAATAATAAGAAATGTTTCTTAAGCAACAAATCATCATATCAGAATGATTTCTGAAGGATCATGTGACACTGAAGACTGGAGTAATGATGCTGGAAATTCAGCTTTGATCACAGGAATAAATTACATTTTAAAACATATTAAAATAGAAAAGAACTGTTTTAAATGGTAATAATACACTACCGGTCAAAAGTTTTGAATGGTAAGATTTTTTTAATGTTTTTAAAAGAAGTCCCTTCTGCTCATCAAGTCTTCATTTATTTGATCCAAAATACAGCAAAAACAGTAATATTCTGAAATATTTTTACAATTTAAAATAACTGATTTGTTGCTCAAGAAACATTTATTATTATTATTAATGTTGAAAATAGTTGTGTAAATTATTATTATTATTATTTTTATTTATTTATTTTTTTGGTAACATTATCACTACCGTTCAAAAGTTTGGGGTCAGTAAGAGTTGTTTTTCTTTTGAAAAGGAATTAAAGAAATTAATACTTTTATTCAGCAAGGATGCATTAAATTGATCCAAAGTGACAGTATAGACATTTATAATGCTGAAAAAGCTTTCTATTTCAGATAAATGCTGTTCTTTTGAACTTTCTATTCATCAAATAATCCTGACAAAAAAATTTACACAACTGTTTTCAACATTGATTATAATAATAAGGCAGCGGCTACTTGCCCTAAGTGAAAATAGCATATTTTCTTAGCAATAGATGCTATTTACACTAAGTTCAAATAGCTGTAGATGCTATTTACACTAAGTGAAAATAGTGATTTATTCTATTTACACTAAGTGACAATAGCAACATTTTCTTAGCAATATGTTATTTACACTAGTTCTTTGCAATAAGAAATAGTAAATAGATGCTATCTATACTTTATATTGGCAGATACTTTTTGCACCTCAGTATTTTTGTACATTAACAAGATACAATAATATCATAGTGTAAATGATTATATTTATTAAAATTATTAAATGGATGCTGACTTATTGGGAGAATAAAATCCCTCCCTGCACCTTGCCCTAACCCTATAATTACTTTTATTAAACACTCGTTAGGGAATTTATTTCCACTTATAGAACATTATTTTTCTTAAAAAGAAAGAAATCTCTTTCTGGTGTGAATTGTGATGGGAAAATGGAGAAGAGCGAGCTCGGCAAAAGGCAGATTCTAACCCGTGTCTATCGCATTAAAATCCAGGTCTGCGAGCTTTACTCGCTACTGCTGCGCCATTGAAGATGTTGAATTCTGCGCGTCTTTTTTAAACTTGAGTGGCCTAACCAGTCATTGGTGGGTGGAACTGGTGTAAATAGCATTTGCCAACAAGGGACACTATTTGCACTTAGTGTAAATATACATTCCATAATAATAAATGTTTCTTGAGCAGCAAATCAGCATATTAGGATGATTTCTGTAGGATCATGTGACCCTGAAGACTGGAGTAATGACGCTTAAAATTCAGCTATGCCAACACAGAAATAAATTGCATTTTAAAATACATTCAAATAGAAAACAGTTATTTTACATTGTATATTACTGTTTTTGCTGTACTTTGGATCAAATAAATGAAGCCTTGGTGAGCAGAAGAGACTTCTTTTAAAAACATTAAAAAATCGTACTGTTCTAAAACTTTTGACCGGTAGTGTATTTTTACTGGATTTTTGATTGGTGAGCATAAAAGACTTCTTTTAAAATCATTGAAAATTATTATGTCCCCAAACTTTTGAATGGTAGTGTGTTTCAGTATTCCTTTTATTTATTTTCAAATATCAGAAATGCTATTCATAAGAAGCTATTCAGACCAGGCATGGGAGCGACGGCTGCCTGTTCAGCGCGACAAACGCAAGCTGCGTTGAGAGACAGCTCTGTTGAGGGGCTATTATATAGTCAACAAAGTAACAACGGCTTGGAGCAAATCGCTTGTCCATTGTGTGGTCAAACATTGTTCGGAGCAGGGTTCAAAAGCCTGCCCTAATTGGGTCTCGCTCTAGAGACGTCTTCTCCATGTCAGCTATGTAGCATAAACTCGGCGGCAGAGCGGAGCAGAGAGTGTCTGAGGCTCAGTGATTAGCACCCTGCCCAGTTAATTTTAGCAAGGTTTGGAACAGGACTAATCAGGAATTAAGAGTCGGCATCCACCCTAAACCGCCTTCTTTACGCCATCACAGGACATACTTTCAGGATAGAAAAAAGGCAATTGTCTGCTGTCTCCGATTATCCCCAGGAAAGCCTATAATCTGGCTGACAGTACTTAAGGAGTCAAGCAGCAAATAAACAACATTGATTATCATCCACTGTTCTTTTTTTCCCTCTTTATTTTTTGTCCTGTGGATAGATGAGGAAGTTTGGTGGCTCCGACCCCCCTTCTTACCATCTGCTTCAGCAAATGTTAAGGCTGGGTAAATACCCCTGAGTCCTCTGTTCAAACCAGATTATCAGCTATTCTAAGATGTGGTTGGGCTCTTATCGTCTTCCAATCTCTTTTGCGAGCGTAAATCAAGAAATCTGTGCTGGATTACCTGGATTACAGTGGCTCTAAACAGTGTCTTTAAGTCAACGCCTCCCAACCTGACTTTAGCCGATCTTCTGCTTACCCACTTAGAAAATGTCTCATGCGAATGTCCTGCGACACTCAGCTGGTCATCCGTTCCACACGCCACCGTTTCCTAGAATAAGCCCTGAAGATGGAAGAACTGCTTTCTATGGAAAATTAACACATGCGTTTGTGTTTTTCACAATTGTGGCGTGATAGTTCACCATTAAATGAAAATTCTATCATCATTTACTCACCTTCATGTCGTTCCAAGACTATTTGACTTTCTTCACAGTACAACACAAAACGAGACAATTTGAACCACGCTGCTTATTTCCATACAATGAAAATAAAACAAGGAAAATAAATTTCTCCTTTTGTGTTGAAAGAAAGTCATAAGTGGTTTGAAAGACATTAGGGCGAGGAAACGATGGTATAATTTTCATTATGTGAATTAATTCTTGAAATTTTTTATAATGAGCCAAGGCTTCAGTATGTTACATTGCAAATAAATTTCATAAAGCAGCACTAATAGTAAATCAAATGCCTTACAATGAAAGTGACTCAGCCGTGCTTTATATAAGATAACGCTGAAAGAGTCATGTGAGTGTAACCTTAATTATTTCCTTTCTTCTGCAGAACACAAGAGACAATATTTTGAAGAATGTTGGTAACCAATCCATTTGGTTACAAGGAAATGAGGCATTTCTCAAAATTTCTTCTTTTATGTTTCAAAAAAGAAAGAAAGTCAAACAGGTTTGGAGTGAGTAAATGATGAGCATATTGATTTTGGATGAACTATCCCACTTTAACATACTTAAAACTATTGTTGTAGAACTCGAGACCGGTCTTTGTCTTGAGACTGGCCTTAAGACCATTTTTTGAAGGTCTTGGTCTTGGCCGCAGTTGGTCTCGCTCTTGTCTTGGTCTCAGACTAAAAGGACTCAGGATTTTATTTCAAGACCGGTCAAGACCACAACTGCAGGGATATTGCTAATTTGCCTTTGCATTGTCTGATTTCTTTGTTAACCACATTAATTTGATTGGATGTAAAACTTCCTGCTTCAAATGCAATCAATAACTTATTTCTAATTTCATTTATTTTGTTACTGTTGTGCCGGTTCAGAAAATAAACAAGGGATTGTCAAAAATGTTACCAAAATTAATACAAATGCCCACAAAATTCAAAAAAGTACTTGTATAAGATCTTGATATTTATATTATAACATATGATATAATTAAGCAATATCACAAGAAAGAGGGCTGTTTTCACAAATATGAGCACAATTGCAAACATGATATTGATTTTTTTTTTTTTTTTTAACAAATGTTCAATAAACAATTTTATTTTTTAAAACATTAATCTCAACATTATGTATGCATTTGTAATTGTACCAATTCAGATGCAACTTCTGTTCCACCTCTGCAGTGTAAAGATGAACTTTGTTGTTAGTGATTTCACTTGATTGGTAACGGCTCTATATAGTGTCTTATTATTCTAATTGTAATTATTGATTAAAAATAAGACATTTCTCCAGCAGTAAATGTGGATCTTCAGATGAATTTGAGGAGTGCTAGTCTGGTCTTGGTCTTGACTTGGTCTCGACTTGCTTGGTCTTGGTCTTGTCTTGGTCTCGACACACACTGGTCTTGGTCTCGACTTGGACTCAGTTTAAGTGGTCTTGAGTACAACACTACTTAAAACCTTAAAAACGTCATTCCATTACTTAAATACTGAAATACATTACTTAAATACTGAATTGTGAATGATGTGTTGCAGGGCAGTGCAAAGATGTGGCATACAAAAGATACCTAGAAAAAATGGGTTAAAAGTTTGGTTGAAAATGGACAAACCCAGCAATTGGGTTGTTTTAACCTAGCAAATGGGTTAACTGTTTGCCCAACCTGCTGGGTAGTTTTAATTAACTCAACTATTTTTTAAAAATGACTGTATTGCTTGCTTAAAATGAACCCAAATATGATGGAAATTAACATGTATTAATATGTTTAATTTATTAATAAGTTTAATGAATAATTAAACAATAAACATTTATTAAATGGCTTTTTAATAAATGTTCACCTTTCGATTATTGTTGTTGCCTCTAGTAATTTTGTGTCTGATTTTTAATTTCCAACATACTTTGGGTTGATTTTAAGCCAGCCAAATAGTAATTTTTAAACAATAGTTGAGTTAAATAAAACTGCCCGGCACATTGGGCAAACATTTAACCCAACCGCTGGGTTAAAACAACCCAATCGCTGGGTTTGTCCATTTTCAACCCAACTTGGGTTGTTTTTAACCCAGCATTTGTTAGAGTGTAGGATGACTATGCAGACAAAATGAAAAACAAGCTCTGGAAATTGAATTCTGATCCCTTGTTTCAGAAGAATGTATTTCTTAGACAGTGTCCTCCTGAAGATTAGTGTATAACAACGTTCTTCAATTGAATTTCGAGAGCATTTAATCAGACAGCAGTGTATTTATTTTGAAGCTTTTTTACATTTTCCCTTTGGAATAATAAGCCTATACAACCTGGCAATCCTGGACAAACAAGAACAACAATCATGTTTAAAAGCAATTCCTAATCTCCCCCGAAAACCAACAAAAAAGCTATATGGCGGTAGAGCTGCTTTAACGTCAGTCGTGTTCCATTTAAGACAGTCTCTTCTGCATTAGGATGCTTTTGAATGTGATCTAATTGACAACACACTTCTGTACTGAAATAAATGTCTGCATATATACAGAATCATACTTAATTTCCTTAATCAATAACATCAGCTATCTCAGAGCAATTGTATGTAAATCTATGCAGCCTAAAAATAGTTATCACCGTGTGGCTTGTGAATATTTATACCATTGTACTTTTAACCAATGGGCACATTTTAACAAGCCACAGCGACAACCGGTGCCTTTGAGAACCGCTTCGATTTTTGAACACATAAATGTAGAACTGCAAAAAAGCACGATTGAATTATTCAGTTTGGCAGAGATTTGGCAGCAGGAGTGCGCTGTACTGCCTTGAGTGCAAATAACAGAGACCATCTTCCTGTTTCCTTCACCGCTGTACAGAAAATGCATAAATAGCACTACATAGAGATAATCAGCAAACCCTCTGGGGCTTGGACACAATATTCTCAGTCTGCAGTAATTCCCTCGTGTACCTGATCATTTATAACGACGGACGACTCTCTGGTACCCTCAAATCCCGGCCCCATTCTGCCCCTCTGTGTGATGTAATACTGAGGACACAGGATATGATCGATATGAATTATAAATATGATCTCAAGACATATGTTTTGTTGCACTTTCTCAGCAATCTGATCCTAGTCTGTCCTCCTCAAAACACATTTTGTCATTCTAAAGTCCAGTCGATTTATTAATTCATGAGCTCTCCTATGGTGCAGTACTCTCATAGTCAGCACCTGCTGGAGAGGTTCTTTCATAGGCATTCAGAGTTAAGTAATGCAATTCCTCTCTGGTTTCACTTTCACTGTGCTGTGGCAGTGCAGTGCAGTTGTTTGGAATCATTAAGTTTCCTTAAATTAATCAAAATTAAATGCAACTCCTTATTTATATTTAGAAATAATTTATGCATTTATTCTTTCCCACCAACACACACGGGAAAGGAAAAGTGAAAATCAAGCGATGTGTTTCTGAGGACTGGAATAGTGTGCAAAGTCAGATGTGAAAGTGCTATCAAATATAACATTAAAACAATAGAACACCCAAAAATTAAAACTTCGTCATCATTTACTCAGCCTAATGATGTTCCAAATCTGGGTGACTTTTTCTTCTGTAGAACACAAAAGAAGATATTTTGAAGAATTGTTTTGGTTCATATAATGAAAGTCAGTGGGGTCCAAAACAAACCAAAACGAAAAAAGACTCTTATGCTCACAGGCTGCATTTATTGATGAAAAAAATTACAGCAAAAAACGGTAAAATTGTGAAATATTATTGCAATTTAAAATAACTGCTTTCTATTTTAATATATTTTATAATGTAATTTATTTCTGTGATCAAAGCTGAATTTTCAGCATCATTATTCCAGTCTTCAGTGTCACATGATCCTTCAGAAATCATTCTGATATGCTGATTTGATGCTCAAGAAATATTTAACTATTATTATCAATGTTGATACAGTTGTGTTGCTTAATATTGTTTGTAAAACTGTGATAATTTGTCCCTCCAATGAATACATTGTTCAAAAGAACAGCATTTATATGAAAACAAATCTTTTGTAGTATAAATGTCTCCGCTATCACTTTTGGTTAATTTAATGCATCCTCACTGAATAAAAGTATTAATTTGAATGAACAAAGTGTCACTTTGTGTGTAAATGACTTTTATTTTTGGTGTGAACTGTACATTATAAAAAATGCTAGGTTAAAAACAACCCAAGTTGGGTTGAAAATGGAAAAACCCAGCAAATGGGTTATTTTAACCCAGCGGTTGGGTTAAATGTTTGCCCATCCTGCTGGATAGTTTTAATTAACTGAACTATTGTTTAAAAATGACTGTATTGTTGCTTAAAATGAACCCACAGTATGTTGGAAATTAACATAATATGAACATTTATTAATAAGTGTAGTGAATAATTAAACAATAAACATTTATTAAATTGCTTATTAATAAATGTTCACCTTTTGATTATTATTGTTGCCTTTAGTAATTATGTGTCTGATTTTTAATTTCCAACATACTTCAGGTTCATTATTAGCAAGCAATACAGTCATTTTTAAACAATAGTTGGGTTAAATAAAACATTTATCCCAACCGCTGGGTTAAAACAACCTAATCGCTGGGTTTGTCCATTTTCAACCCAACTTGGGTTGTTTTTAACCCAGCATTTTTTAGAGTGTACAACATGTTCAAGGGTGTTTTAGGCTAATGTGGTCAATCCCTGAGGCATCTCCATTATTAAGGCTGTAACTTAACAGACTCAGTTAATCAGTCTCCTTATTGACAGTTGCTTTATTCGATTATAAGCAAACATGCAGGTATGTTAGCTTTGTGCACACCAAATGGAGCCACATAATCCACATAATGCAGCTAGCATTTCTATTTGATTCAATGGGAATTCTCTTTCCTCTAAACGCTGTCAAACAAATAATACATTTAAGTTCAATGCCACAAATCAAGCAGAGCCAACACACAAAACTCTCCTCAGCTGTCACAGTCAATTTGAAGAATAACAATGGCTAAATTACATATCTTTAAGAAACATAATTTGCCAGCAGATGGAGACCAATCTGTTGGAAGATTTTTGCCCATTCTTTAAATCCAAAGACAATAAGACTCTCTGGAATACTTGATTGTGATTGGTCGATTGCGGCATTCTGCGTTCAAATTTGTATAATGACCACTTGACAGTAGCCTATAATTGACCGTTGTATAAGGCAACTGATTTCCTACATGATCTTTTGTATCATTCTGTGGTCTATTTCTTCTCAAACAACCGATAAAATGTTATTTACATATATGCATTTGGCAGACGTTTTTATCCAAAGCAACACTGCATTTAAGCATTATATTTAATTCATACATTCCCTGGGATATGAAACCCATGACCTTGGCATTGCTAGCACCATGCACTACTGTTTCTGTTTGAGCTACAGAAACATAAAATCATATCAATTAAAATCAGTATTTCATGTATATTCCTTTATTTATTTGGTAGAAGCTGTGTTGTAGAAGCAGCAGCCTGCTGATTGTACATTATCTCTTACATATCTGACACAGAATCATTAAACATGATTTCATGTTTATCTAAAATGCTTGTGCAAGCTGAAGTGAGCGAAAGTGTTTTACGAAAGAGCAAACCTGCTTTTGTTATGGTCCTATCACTCAGTTCTTATGGAAGTGTGCATGCCAACATATAGTTATGAATGTACTTTAGCACATTGAAAGTTTACATTGCGATATTAATAGCAGGCTGACATTTGCACACTACCTCAGAAAAAAAAGAAGATATAAGCTCAACATAGTGCATGTGCACCATCTTCTCTAATCACCAAGGACATATTTCCCTCAAGGGAAATGGTTAGCTCTCCAGTCTAGCAATTTAAAGTAACTTTGATAAGCAATTAAATTGTTTTCCATTGCGCCTCTCATTTCTCGCTTCTTTCATGTGAACTTCTGGAACAGATGCTTTGAAACCACATACATAGGAACAATGGCTGGCTCTTGGGCCTGCTGACAAACGGATATTGAGAAAATACAGTTGTGTGATCAGTGAGCCTTAAAAATGGTCCAGTCTTATAAAAAGGTATTTAAATAGATGCATAAATTCCAGTGCAGTTGCATAATTGGGCTAAATAAATGTAGTTGTGTAATTTATGTACTTCCACAGACTACAGAGTACTTGTGCGTTTAAAGAGCCAATGCGGCCCAACTTCACTTTCATGTTTTATATAGACTTTAAATGGATAGTTAACCCAAAAAATGAAAATTCTGTCATTAATTACTCACCCTCATGTCGTTCCACACCTGTAAGACCTTTGTTCAACTTCGGAACACAAATTAAAGGAATAGTCCACTTTCAGATAAAATTTTCCTGATAATTTACTCACCCCCATGTCATCCAAGATGTCCATGTCCTTCTTTCTTCAGTCGAAAAGAAATGAAGGTTTTTGATGAAAACATTCCAGGATTATTCTCCTTATAGTGGACTTCAATGGACTCCAAACATTTGAAGGTCAAAATTACAGTTTCAGTGCAGCTTCAAAGGGCTTTAAACGATACCAGACGAGGAATAAGGGTCTTATCTAGCGGAACGATTGGTCATTTTCTAAAAAAATACAAATGTATATGCCTTCCCTATTCAATTTCCGGAACGAACGCGGCGCCAGTTCCGTTTTTTTCCGTAAGTAGAATAGGGAAGGCGTAGGACATACAGCGTAAGCTTTTTGAAGAATACGGAAGGCGGAATGGTGAAGCACTTGCAAGGCGATCATTTGTGTTTATAAAGCATATACATATGTATTTTTTTTTAAGAAAATGACAGATGGTTTCGCTTCGTTTGGAGTCCATTGAAGTCCACTATAAAGAGAATAATCCTGGAATGTTTTCATCAAAAACCTTCATTTATTTTCAACTGAAGAAAGAAGGACATGGACATCTTGGATGACATGGGGGTGAGTAAATTATCAGGAAATTTAACAACTTTATTCAACAATATCTAGTGATGGACGACTTTAAAACACTGCTTCATGAAGCTTCGAAGCTTTACAAATCTTTTGTTTCGAATCCCAGTGGTGAACCATTAAAATTTAGAAACACTTATAATGTAACAAAGCCTTGTTTACTGAAATCACATGACCTTGGCAGTTTTATACATGCTCCGAACCACTGATTCGAAACAAGAGATTTGTAAAGCTTGAAGCTTCATGAAGCAGTGTTTCAAAATCGCCCATCACTAGATGTTGTTGAATAAAGTCGTTATTTTGATTTTTGGTGCACAAAAAGTATTCTCGTTGCTTCATAACATTAGGGTTGAACCACTGTAGTCACATGAACTGTTTTAAATACGTCTTTAGTAGCTTTCTGGGCATCTGAAAGTGTTAATTATCTTGCTGTCAATGCAGGCCTCACTGAGCCATCGGATTTTATCAAAAATATCTTAATTTGTGTTCCGAAGATGAACGAAGGTCTTACAGGTTTGGAACGACATGAGGGTGAGAATTTATTAATGACAGAATTTTCATTTTTGGGTGAACTAACCTTTAATTAACACACCACAACATTTTAACTTTATGCTTCACAATAAAACAAAAAATAAATATTTTAAAAAAGGAAACTGAGTAATATATTCAATGGAAATATATACAGAGGGGTCTTTTTTTTAATCATCAAATGCAGAAGTATATAATAATATCATTATTATAATATTGTTTATTATTATTACTATTTATAATAAAATCACTAGTGGTCTCAGACTTTTTAAGACACAACTGCATATGAATGTGAAATTGTTTGGTTAATAAATGACGCATGGAAATGTGCAGTACAATGCAAAAGACTTTAATAAACTTCCAAAGCTCAAACATACATAAAACAGTTATATACAGTTGACTTCACATGTTGGCAAATCAAAGTAGAATACAAAGATAATGTAAGGTGTTTCATATATAATGAAAGTGACCATCTCCCTTACATTAAAAAGAAAATGTCCATTTCTTTTTTTTTTCTCTCCCATCTCTTTCTTCGTCTATCGCAAATATCCAGGCATGTCTAATTGTATCTTGCACAGTGCTACAATTTTCCGCGTGAGTCATTCTGTGTTTCCTACTCCAAAGCGTTACACTTGACACCATTAAGACATCCGATACCTCTGCAGGAATAAGAGGTCAAACATTTGGGCCCAAAGACACTTCTACAAATCAGTCCATTTGCTAAAAAGGAGTAAATTACTGCTTGAACAAAAGTGCTATCCATCGAAGCAATTTATTAGTGATGTAATAGTCATTCAAGACGGAAATACCCGACTGTCAAGTTTCACAAAAGAAAGCTTTAGCTGTGGGATGCTTATCACAACTTTAAAGTGCTCATGTAGGGTGAGTTCTGGTTTAATCGTAAATTTATTGCTGTTGACATGAAATCTGAATAGTCCACATTGTATTTTCGTGCTCTGTATTGTATTATCTACTTTTAATATACTTATTTTTTTTTTTTTTCATCTTGGTTGTATGAATACATAGCATGTCAGTTTCAGGATATACAAACACCCAGGTGATGTAACTAAAACCTACCATCTCGTATGACAGATCGCCAGAGGCTTTCTATTCAAAATCAGTTAAATACATCTCACAGGTTATATTGGCTCTGGTAAAAGCGGACTACAACAGACAACATATAAAGTTCAGACCCGGTGTCCCTTTCTACTGCGTACAAGGGTATTCTTTGATTAGAAAGCGGGAGTGCTGTCCCATATGATTGCAGCTTAGTAAAGCATTAGGGCTATATTAGAATCTTCCACGTCCCAAATTCAGAGGCAATCAGTGACACAGCTAAAGTGTGCCGGTACCTCCTAAGGAGGGCCGTGCTTTTCAATGTTAGCCACACGTTAACAAGCCTTGGCAATCAGTGACGAGGAGTTTGCCGTATCAAGGCCGTGATGATAACGGATCTATCGGATACGGCGTCTGTGCGAGCACAGAATGAACAAATAAAACAGTAATAGCGGGTGAGCAAAGGATAGATAGAATGAAAAAGAAAAAAGGAAATAACCACCAGGCACGTCGAAGTTTCATCGAACTTTGTCTAATGTGTCAATCAAGTGAACAAAATCAATAAATAGACACACAGACGACAAGGACTGTGATGCTGCTATACATAAATACATATCTATATAAACATCCTATACAGAGGTCTTTGCCATATTCATATTCCATTTGGATAAGCAGAGTGGAGGTGTCTCTCGTGCCCTATTTGGTGCAACCGGTGAATGAGGACAAAAGGGTTTAAACAAAGCATTTCAAACCTCCTACAAGTCACAAGCAGAGTTTCGGACGGTTAAATTAGTCTGATGTTGCTCTCTAGGACTCGTTTGAGGCTGGAGATTCTGTACAGTTCACGTTTTCACCTCTTCAGTGAGTGCCTTCCTCTCCCTCCCTCCCTCTCTTTAGGAAATGGCAGCTAGAGATTGATTTTTATCCTGTGGGAGCGAGCTGTACCTGTGCCACAGAGTGTGCCATAGAGTGGTGGTTTCAGTGCCGTCTCCTGTAATATAGAGAGACAGACAGATATAGGGAGATTGTAGTTACAAAATCATCTGGCTTGCTAAGCTGCAGTATGTACTGTGTAAGATGATAATGAAGTCCTCTCTCTCTGGACATATACATTCACATGCATACATGAAGAGAGAGAAAGAGAAAGCATTCTTCAAGGAACAGATTAAAAGAGGTTTGTGCAATTTTTTTTTTTTTTCTTTTTTTTCCCTCGTCGGATTTACCTTGAAGAATGCTGGGTGTTATCAACGGGTAAAAGTGACTAGTCAGTGCATGCAGGTAAACCAAATTGCTTTTTGCTCCAAATGTGCCGTTACATCCACCACGCTACAGCAACACTCATTCATTGATGACAACAGGAAGCTCATGTGACTAAACACATTTCATTTTTAAATACTTTGGGTGTAACGCTTTAAGAAATTTGTTTTAAAAAATAAGATAAAATACTTTTTTTATCTACTCAACTAATAGAGTTATATTCACTTTTTCTGAGTCAACCTCTTAAATTCATCACTGAAATCTAAGCGACAGTGGATGTGTTGAATCTAATGAGCATGTGCAAGAGAAAAGTACCATTTCAAAGCTCTTTATAGTTACTCTTCAACAACGCCAAAAACATTAAGCGACTTGAGACTTTTTCAAGCTGACATTACAGTGCAGCTTAACTGATAGAACACAACGCTAGCAATGTCAAGGTCACTGTTCATTTACCAGGTAACAAACATGCTGATAAAATGGATATAATGGATTTAGGTTGTTTTGGTGAGAAAAAAAAAAATCTACCCCACACTGCTGTTCCAACGTAAAAAAAAATGGAGAAACACAATACTTGAGCCCATTTAATCATTGTATGACCACAACTGAAAAGCTGAAATTTTGTCAAAAAGTACAGTAAAAACAGTAATGATGTGAAATGATGTTACAATTTAAAATATCTATTTCCTATTTTTATATGTTTAAAAATGTCATTTATTCCTGTGATGGCAAAGCTGAATTTTCAGCATCATTACTTCAGTGTCACATGATCCTTCAGAAATCATTCAAATATGCTGATTTAGTGCTCAAGAAACATTTGTTTTGATCATTAGTGTTGACAGCTGAGCTGATTAATATTTTTGTGGAAACCATGATGCATTTTTTTGATGGATTCTTTGATGAAAGTTCAAAAGAAAAGCATTTATTTAAAATAGAAATGTTTTGTAACCTTATGAATGTCTTTAGTCTTTACTGTCACTTTTGATCGATTTAATGCAACCTATATATATATATATATATACACACTGAACAAAATTATAAACACAACACTTTTGTTTTTGCCCCCATTTTTCATGAGCTGAACTCAAAGATCTAAGACTTTTTCTATGTACACAAAAGGCCTATTTCTCTCAAATATTGTTCACAAATCTGTCTAAATCTGTGTTAGTGAGCACTTCTCCTTTGGAGCACTTTGGAGAGGTGTTCTCTTCACGGGTGAATCCCGGTTTTCACTGTACAGGGCTGATGGCAGACAGCGTGAATGGCGTCGTGTGGGTGAGCGGTTTGCTGATGTCAACGTTGTGGATCGAGTGGCCCATGGTGGCGGTGGGGTTATGGTATGGGCAGGCGTATATTATGGACAACGAACACAGGTGCATTTTATTGATGGCATTTTGAATGCACAGAGACACCATGACGAGATCCTGAGGCCCATTGTTGTGCCATTCATCCATGACCATCACCTCATGTTGCAGCATGATAATGCACGGCCCCATGTTGCAAGGATCTGTACACAATTCCTGGAAGCTGAAAACATTCCAGTTCTTGAATGGCCAGCATACTCACCGGACATGTCACCCATTGAGCATGTATGGGATGCTCACTAACACAGATTTAGACAGATTTGTGAACAATATTTTTGAGAAATAGGCCTTTTGTGTACATAGAAAAAGTCTTAGATCTTTGAGTTCAGCTCATGAAAAATGGGGGCAAAAACAAAAGTGTTGCGTTTATAATTTTGTTCAGTGTATATATATATATATATATATATATATATACATATATATATATAGTTGAAATCTCATTCCGGGAGTGGACGGTCAGAGTACCGGCATAATGTGAGATATATACACATACTTTTTTTCTTTTTTTTTTATGTAATAACCAGAATATCAAACTAGCATCAGGGCAATACTGTTAATGGCAAACTTGTATTTCACTTATGATTATCTATGGGAGAATTAAAAAAAAAAAAAAAAAAGAGAACATACTTAAAGCTTGTGAGTATTAAACGAACATGCAGAATATATTCCTAAAGGCCGAGATGTACAAGAATTGCTGATGGGCTAAATGCTGCAGAAATCGCCTGGAGTTTGACACAACTGGAAGTAATCAATATAGAGAGAGAAATTCAAGAGAGATTAATCAGTTCATGAATTTCTAAAACATGTGTTTGGTTAGAAATCTAGGCACATCTGCCCTATACCCGGCGAGATTCAAAAATGAAGCAGAATTTGAATTATTGAAACGAGGGTGGGTTAGAGCACAAACTGTGGACTCAAGGACATACTCTCCCATATTTTATGATGTTTTTGAAAAGCTGAATGTACCATGAAGCCTGATGCAAAGAAAATGTGTTTGACTGTGAGGCCCCATAAGCCTGTGAGGGCATATTATTACCAATCTGAATGAAGACGGGTTTGCATGTAACATGAGGTTAGAATGGCGAAGCCACTGACCTTAAATACACCCCTGCTCTGAATATAGAGGCCTTATAGCGTTTGATTCGACTAGCGTTCTTGCATATTCATGGCCTTGCCAGGGATCAGTCAAGTATGGTGGAATTTACTTGATCTGCCACAACTAAAGTGTGTATTCAGACAGAAACCCCCACCCCCCACCCCCACCACCACCACCGGAGGGACTGACCTCTAAAATCACTGTCTGAGAACAGGGAGCGCAAAAGATAAAAGAAAGGCAGAGATGAGTGAAAGGGGTGGGAAAGAGTTTCGTGGTGCTGAACGGAATGCAGAATGGACCTCTGATGGTATTATGAGCCATATGGCCCATAAATATGTTGTATTTTGACAAGCTTTTCTTTGATGCTGACATCATTCCCAGCCCCCTAAGCATCCCATTGACCTTCATCAATGAGCGTTTCCTGGGAGAAATGCATCTTTTAATGGTCGCTACAAATGTCCTTCCTCCTATTCATCAAGGCACATTCAGACATGATGTTTCTCAGACATCGAGATGGGGCCACTAAAGTTAAGTAATGCTGACATTTGTGCCACTGCTTTATAGCTAACATGAGACACCAGAGCTTATGCACCAAATATGGGGCCAACGGATATGGGACATGATCTGATAATGCTGTATTTTGTATTTCTGTATTTCAATATCTGGCGTCTGTTTCTCAGTAATGTCTCTCAGCTGCTTTCCAAGTGGTGTTTACAATGACTAAGTAAGAAGAAATATTAGAAACAATAGCTCATTTATTCAGAAATGGTGATGATTCAGGATCGTATAACTTTTTTTGAATGGGTTATTTCAATAGTCTATACCTGTCAAAGCATACAGGATACCCTTAAGATGTACAGAGATAACATACATCTCTAAGGCATGCACTGTTATTTAACCTAATGTCTTTAAAACTCGAAGAGTTTTAAGTTTCATTCTCCAAAAGAACAAAGAAAAAATAGAAATCACAGAAAGATCAGATCCAAACCTGCCCTTGGGTCAATGTCAGTTCGAAAGAGAGGATTATTGAGATAAATTAAAATATATATAGAAATAAATTATATATATATATATATATATATATATATATATATATAGTAACTATATTATTGACAGTACAAGGCAATACATCTGAATACGATTTTACCACAAACATTTCAAAAAGAATCTGATGCAAGGTTTCAAAACCTTCAACAAATATGTCTGCATATTTCAAAACATACAGAAGCAGGACGACAACTTTGGCAGGGCAAATTACAAACCTAACTTGAATTATGTGTCATTCCATAATCTCACTATGTAAGCAGGCTTATGTATAATGCACCATGGCAGAGCGTTGCTTTTAACTGCATTTTAAAATAAAGGCCTCATGGTGAAAATGGAACATCAGCTATGTGTGGGTGTCACCTTAAATTACCATGCACACAATGTATCTGAGTGGATATACTGTAATTTGTAAGAAATATGCAGAGGGGGATTTTCTTCAATAAGGACAAGAGCTCACAGTGGATGACATGATATTACAGGGAAAAAAAACAAGATTGTCTATTATTGAATACTAATGCTAAACAAAAATGGGAGAGAAAAAAAACCCACCATGTTAAAAATATTTTGGCAAGCTACTTACTGATCATGTAGATGTCCTATCTAGTGTCCTATCACTATCTGCATGCTAAGACTTGTTTAAATCTGGGCCTCTGGAGTCTTGCCAACTTCCATTCCTGACCCCAGTCCTGTGCTTTCTAACCTACTCGAGAAAATGGCTATGCGGCAGACTCGATGCCTGGTCATTAAAAACATGCAGTTGATAGGTAAAATGAATGGTGTTTCAAGCTATTAGTGAATATGCTTCTATTTAAGTCTCACGGTCCCACAGCTCTGTCTTCACCTTGATCTCTCTGACCTACAATCGCACAGCTCAGTCTTCCACTCTGCGAGAAAGACCAGTTGCCGCAGCAAAGCCACCTCTCTCCCCACCCCAATTTACATTTATGTCCCTCACCTGCTTTTATTTATTAGCTATTTTGCATTTGGCACATCTCCTCTGGAACCATAGACTGGAATACTAGTATTCAAATGAACCTTCATCTCATTAATGCCGGCAATTTCCCTCAGAGACAACTTATAATGTTTCCTTTGGACTGAGTTCGGAATTCTATTTAAAAATAATCATCCTTTCCCTACTATGTTACAAGTTTTAGCTCTAATGAGTTCTATCAAGCAGTTCTGTGGGAAACAATTGTTTCAGCAGTGTGCATCTGTTCAGTTGTGCCTGTGGAACGCAACCCTATCTTGTTTGGTTTTCTGTCAAGCATGCTTGGTTTTGGCATGTCAATCAAGAACAAACATAGCTGTAATCTCAAGCTAGCACTCTTGTTTTTCGTACACACAAAAAGTTGTTTTGCTAATAATTGCTCTTTAGAAATGAACGTCTGATTGGGAAAAGAAAGCTATCCAACATCTCTCTATCTGTCACAGTCTTCCTAATATGTAGAATGTTCCTTCAGTTGATAATTTGTGGCATTTTTCCAACAGCATTCTTCAGTGAAGAAATGAAATGCCATTTTTGCTAATACGAGCACACAACCATAAAAGCAACAACCTCCCACTTTTTTTTTAGATTTTCATTTGCATATTGCATCCTGACATGCATGCATCTTTGAGCCCTTGTTGAAGCTCAGAACATGTGGCTGCCACCCTATATTCCACATCTTTCTCACAGAAGGACAGTACAAATGGGAGCTAGAGCAGCGAGTGGTTTAAGAAAGGAAGTTGTGAATTACCTGTCTGGTGTGGATTTGTCCAGGTGCCTTGAAGCTCCCTTGACAGCTGCACTCTGAAACGCTGTAGGGGTCGGAGCTGCTGGAGGAACATTTGGAGAGTGAGTCACAGCCCACCACGAATGTGTTGTCCAGTGGGAGTTCCTGGATGACATGATGCTTCTTGGGAGCCACAGGGGTCTCTGGTTTGATCTGGAATGTTGGCTGAGGGGAAGCGGATTTGTAGTGCTTGGCTAAGTCAGGACTGTCAGGTTTGAAGGTAGTCGGTGTGGTAGCCCAGTTGTACTTTCCCATTGTCTGCTCCTCAAGTTCAACAGGGAGGTCTAAGGTGCCATTGATGTGCTCATGGGTAGGGTCATCGGACTTGGGTTCCTCGATGGTTACGAAATTCAACAGCAAACTTTTTGGAGACCTCTTCTTCTTCTTCTTTTTCTTTTTAATCTGCCGACCTTCCTGGTTTGGTGATACCCACTCACCGCTCTGCTTGCTCTTTTGGACAACTTTGTGTCTCGGTGTCTGTCGACAGCGTACCAAAGCGGTCACAAAGATCACCAAGATAACAGTCATAGTCCCAGCAATTATGGCAATAACGACAATTACGTAGCCATTGGTCTGGGGCGTCACATCGTTGTCCCCAATGTTCCGCTCCAAGGGCGTCTCCAAACTCTTGCGTAGTTGCTCCTGGATGAACGTGGCATTAGAGACAGTATCATTCACAAACAAATGAACAAGGGCGATTGCATGCAAGGACTCAGGCTGTCCCAAATCCTTAACCTTTACCACCAGCCTATGGAGACCTTGGTCTGTCGCTATAATCTTCTCCTGCAGAGTAATGTTGCCTGTCGTTTTGTCAATGGCAAACAATCCTCTCGGCGACCCTCCAATAATACTATACTGCAGCTCTGCGTTCATCCCAGTGTCATTGTCAATGGCAAACACTCTGGTCACCACAGATCCAGGGCTGGTGGTTGAAGGTACTAGATCATAGGAGTAGTTCGAGGAGGGGATGACAAACACCGGTCGATTGTCATTCACATCAACAACGTTTATGGTGACCTTGGCATATGAGGTGGTTTGCATTTGACCTGCGTCCACAGCCTTGACAACAAATGTGTAAGAACTTTGTTGCTCCCTGTCGAAGGTAATGTTTGGTTTGATCACCCCGGTTTTTGGGTCAATGATGAAATTGTCCTTTCCGTTTATGATCGAGAGGGTGACGACTGCATTGTCGCCAGCATCTGCATCTGTGACAGTGATCAAACCAACTGTTCCATACAAAGGCAGGTTCTCAGGCACATAGAAGTTGTACTCAGGATGGGTAAAGGCTGGACTGTTGTCATTTTGGTCTTGGACTATTAGCTTTACGGTGACGTTGCTTTGAAGCGGGGTAGAACCATTATCCCTGGCAATGACCGTAAATGAATACTTCTCCTGCTTCTCTCTATCCAGCCTTTTGACAACAGAAAGGATACCAGACCGGGGATCTATGTTAAACCCATCAGGAGCATCTGGACCAAGACTATAAATAATAAGGGCATTAGAACCACTATCTGCATCTGTCGCACTGATTTTTATCAACTGTGTGCCGGGGTCATTGTTTTCCGGAATGGACAGCTGGATTTCAGGCTGAGGGAAAACTGGGACATTGTCATTCTCATCCTTGATTTTAATCAGAACCATTGCTGAAGTGTTCAAAGGAGGTTTCCCCGAGTCAGATGCAACTATCCTAATCGCATACTCTCGAGTGGTCTCATAATCTAAGGGTGCGGCAGTTTCGAGCAAAAACTGGTCATTGAAGACTGGCTTCAGTCTGAAAGGTACATCATGATCAGTGTAACAAGTCACTTTACCGTTAAGATCCGCATCTCTGTCTGTCACTGTAATTAGAGCTATTTTTGTGTTAAGCGGGGCATTTTCAGACAACAGCACAGTGCCATTAACTAGATTAATTATATAACGGGTATCTATAGAGGGGACATTGTCATTAATGTCTGTTACATTGACTATCACTGTAGCCCTTGAAGGGGTTGAGCTTCCGTCACTGGCCAGCACTATAAGCTTGTGCACTGGGTTGACTTCCCTGTCCAACGGCTGCTTGACGGTAATCAGTCCGGTTGTGCTGTCAATAGCAAAATGTCGTTTGGTGGCAGGGGAGATTTGGTTGCTGAAGGAGAAGTGAATCTGAGCATTGGACCCCAGATCAGCATCTGTGGCATGAAGGTGAGTGACAGATGTTCCCATTGGGGCATTCTCAGGAACGTTTACCTCCACCTCGCTGTCCTTGAACACCGGCCGATTATCATTCACATCTGAGACGGTCACCTGCAGAATGGCTGTGCTGGACTTTGGAGGGGTGCCACCATCCTCTACTTTAATTTTCATCACAAAGGTGTCCTTCGTCTCCCGATCGAGGCTCTGCTGAACTATGAGTTGGGGCCATTTGTCTCCTTCAGGCGTCTCAATGATGTCCAGGCCAAATTCACTCACACTCTGGAGAAGAAAAAAAAATAAAAAATAGTAGTCTTGTAAACTGTTTGCAGTATATTTAATCAAAAGCAGTACATCTTTAAAGTGTTTAGCTAAGTGTCAGTAAGAGGACACCTCCACTTGATGTTTACACTTGAACTAAAAATCCCATGGTGCATTTTTCCTTCTGTGTCAGTTGTTATTGATATTGCTGTTGTTGTTGTTATTATTATTGTGCCTATTACTATTTTGTCTTACTTTTAATGTACGTGAGAATGTGTGTTATGATAATCTGTCATTCAGAACTCACAGACACAAGTAAGAAACAAAAATACTAATGTGTATAAGCCAGTCATTCTGGCTTTCAACAGATGTTGGCTTTAGCATCAGCATTAAACCTTGGGGTTAAAGTTCTTTAATCCTATGAGAAAATGCACAAGGTCTTCAAAATATTTACTTGAAAAGCCCATCCGGGGGATATTATCCTATAAAGCAAACACTGTATCCCCAAACAGTAAACAGTTCCAACCTAAAAACTAAAATATATGCCATAAACGATGCACTGAACACTGTTTCTCCCCCCAAAATAAATAGGTCTAAGATGTGGTAAACAATCAAAAATTGTTTGTTGGAGAAGGAAATTACCTTGTGTCATTCCAGATTTATTTGGGTGAGCATAAATCAATGCACATATTGCTGTCTGAAATATTACAGCAAGCCTTTTATTGACCCTCATGATTTTTTCGAATGTTAAAACGATTTGCCAGTCGGACATAAAATTGCAGATTTAACATTCAAAAACAACATTTTCTACCAACCAATACAAGTAACAAAGCCACACTGCGTCTCATAGCAGTATAATAATGAAACAGTGAGTTCTAGCCCTATCCTCTGGTGTATTCTGCTTTGCTGCACACAACTTATTGTTTTACCCAACTAGCAAGACTCTGATTTAGTGTATGGAAGACAGCTTGTGCAGTTTCAAGTTCATATGTGAGGAAAGCAACTAAAAAAAGGAGTAAAAGAGATAAGCTTCCATTTTAAATATACTGCAAGACCACCACAGATTAAAGAAAAGGAAAAACCTGAACATTAAAGAAAGCTTTTCTCCTTCAGCAAGGAGCTAAATCTAGGCAACAGCAAAGCCTTAGGAAAATGAAAACAAATGCATATGTAATCCCCATGAGAGACCAGCTTTGACTGTTTCAAATAATTGCCTTCCTACCAAAACTAGCCCTAATATTAATGATTACAGATCAGGCTACATGGTACGGCAAAACATCACGCATATTCTATATTTCCACGGTTGGCGAGTGAGGGAGACAGGGGAACAGTGCCTGAATGAGAGTCAAGCACATTTGTGAAACAAAGAGGCTCTTTGAAGCTCTTTCAGTCAAAAACATTTTCACGCTAGAACAAGAAAAAGCAACTTCCTTAAGAGATAAGCTTCCTGCCGCACATAGAGCTGGGAAAGATTACTCTGTCTAGGCACATATTTCAAATGTGATTACGATATGTATATGCATTTCCAATGCTATTGGTAATCTTGAATCATTTAGTCTGGTACTAACAAACCACGTTTTATTGGCACACTGCATGCAGCTACATGTAACCACAATAGTAAAGTACAGTTTATATATTAGGTTGACAAAGTAAGCTTTGTACATGCTAAAATCATGTAACATCCCCCTTTTGGTGGTTCTTGGCACACTTTTGTGACCATCTGTGGTCTACTGTCAGTACTATGCAACAACACACATATATCGACACTCATCAAAAACATAATTAGCATTAAAAACAGAAAGGTTATAAAAGGAACAATTCACATAACAGCTCTCCTTCCATATACAGTCAACAAAAATCAACAAAACTGACAGCTGTTGGAAATGTTTATATGAAAGTCAACACAGAAATCTGTGAGAAGCGGATCTGTTTGGTGTGCTTTTGGTTACGATAAAGTGGGTTACATTTTGTCAGTTATAAATACATGCATGGTGACCAAAAGGCCTTTTTTTTTTTACTAATTATATATGACTTTCAGATTTATTCAGGGAGATAAAACATGGTTTAGCTAATGAGTCTGGTTTTAAAATATCTAGCAATGAGGGGGATCAATCATAATTTTTCAAGCCAGGCCCATAGAAAATGAGGCTGGGGAATTCTGATTATCCTCAGACAGACTCAGGTAGAGTCAAAAGAACATGAATCACAGGCCCAAGGGAGGTGACAAATGTCTGAAATTAATACAGATAGTGCATAAGAATCTACATATTCATACTAACCCTTAGAGCATTATGAGAGACACATGGGATAAATCTCTTTCGTTCGAGTAAAAGACTGACAGGGGATGATACTGGGTGTAAGACAATGCCAAAAAAACTTGCTTAAACTGAGCCCAATTGTCTAGTGCAATCAAGAAATATATGCAAAAGCGAATGTCAGTTATAAATAACTGAAAAGAAAGCGGTATGCTAACAGTAGAATATTAAGCATTAGTGGGCTTTTATTTTGCATAGTTCAACCCCAGAGTTTCTCTCAGCTTTGCAGACTAGCTGAAGTATCTGTTGTATGAATCAATGAGATGACCTTCTACAGCAACGACTCAGAATGAACTCGGTATCAACAACTGAGAAACTGAATATTTTAGACCCTTGTACCATTGCACTGTGTTAGAACACAGTACAAAGTAATAAATACAAATGAATAATATCATACAACATATGAAGCCATAAATATGATGTACGCTAAATTGTTTTAAAATGTTGTCACCTTAGCTTACAGTACTCCCAACTATAATCAGATTGAGACCAAAACACAAGCGCTGTCTCCTAGGTCAAACTTTGGCTAAAGAATCAGGTAGAAATTAGGTACAAATGAAACCTGGAACCAACTGACAGCCGGTAATGTGATTAAAATCTGCTACTATTTCCCCAGCGTCCACTATTATCCAGAACACTCACAGAAATCAGTTTACCTTATCCACTCATCCTTAAAGTTGATACACTTTTACTTCTCAAGGGAGTAAAATTACAAAACCTTTGGTTTAATGAGCATCTATACTCTCATAAGCTAATTGTTATAATTACTCTTATTTATTTTATATACTGCAAGTGTTTCCTGGGTAACAAACCTTTTGTGGAAAGAGTCAGAACACTTCAGCTCAACTCTTTGTTCAAAGACTATGATATCTTTCTCAAGAATCAATCGTAAGCCTTTGTGGAGCAACATTCATAGAAACTCTTTATGACATGTTACTTGTCAGGCCTTGATCATTAATGCATCATCCGACTGGCTCTACTCATTGTCTTGAACTGAAATAACTGGAGAAGTGAGAAGTGAGAACTTAAAAAATAAAATAAAATCGCACTTTCAATAAATAATTTAAGCTGAGCTAGTTTCTCTTCCATTTCAAGTCGGAATCAGACACAGATGAAAACCAAAATACTCATAAATTATTGAAAAGAAATGATAACTTTAATGCTGACCTTGACTCCCCAAAGAAGCAATCCAATGGAGACTTTGCTGCAATGAACGTGCTTCGAAAGGTGTTTTTTGACTGTGGCGCAGATCTAAACTGACAATACTAACAGTCCCAGGTGATTAAAAAACACACAAATGGCTTCAAAGGAGAAAAACGGCTTTCTTAATGTGAGGTTAGAGTGCTTAAACGGCAGGGTAAAAATAACAATGAGTTGGGTGGAACCCACAACAGAAAAGTCAATATCGTCATCCCATGAGCCTGATCTGATCCACATGGCTCCAGATAGGACTTGTAAAGAGGTTCTCTTTAAGTGATAAAATCTCTTCTAATGGAAAGCACTCCTCCAGCCATGCATGGTATTACTTTCTGTAGGCTGACCTTGATAGTGTCCAGAGGTGCTTCTGTGCACCGTTCCAGGTGACATGGCAACACTAATGCTGATGGAACAATTAATATGGCACTGCAATTAAAACCGGGGTAGGCAATAACGGCCCTCTGTGTCATAAGTGAGGGCTTCCTCCTTAGGGGACATGACTGGAATGAGTAAAGAGCAGAAGAGGGATTGCTATCGGAGCTCTTTCAAAGCTATGTGTGCAGCAGCTGTGGCCCACAATGCTAATCATGCAGCTCCATGCTGACGGTGAGCCGGTCTAAACCATTACTGTGTGGGAGCTTCAGAGATTCGAACTCTCATAGGACCATGCAAACGCAGTCCAAGAGGTGGATTCACGGCCAGATGCTGCTCGTGGGATGCTTTCAACAACCTCAGAGGATGAAACATATCCTCCCTTTCCATTTCTGTTTACTTAGATCTACCCTCACCAAACTCGCATGCATGATTCATAAAAAGAAACACAACCCTTGCAGATGAAGAACAAATGAAATCATCTGAAAGGAAACAGAGCCTTTACATATTTATTGTAATTTTATGAGGCAACGCACTGGTCATTTTCCAAGCACAGGCAATCGAAAGAGCCGCAGCAGGCTTGGCAGAGAGAAAGAGAGAGAGACTCTTTAAAAATGCAAATTGGTAACTTAATCAGACATGAAAAGCAAGGATTCGGCTAATTCTCAAAAGAAAAGGTACAAATTACTCTTTCACACTTTAATGACAGTCTTGGGCTCTTTGTTTCATACTGTATTTGAATTTCACACTGTATTTGAATTTTAATTAAAATACAGGGCGACCTTTCTAGGGAATACCAGTTCATTCATTGAACTATGTTATGTCGCAATCTTCTGTGTTGTGACTGACATCCCAGACGAGTGTGCTTAGTGAATTTTTACCACTTCTAAGGTGTCACTGTATAAAATGCTAAGTTAAATATGCATGCGACGTATCTGCTACTGTATATCATTTAATAGCATGCATATCATTATCCTACTTTCCAGTTTGAACATACTATATTAAGCCGCTGAGAATATTACGCTACTTTCTCAGAAGACATCAATTAGAAGTACTAGTACTGTTCACCCCATTGTTCATATCTATCTCAGTGCAATTACCAACTTACCTTAAACAAAACAGAGGAAATTACTTCTATAACCTTGAGCTAAAAACATTTTTTTTTATTGCTTACTGTGCTATTTTTATTTTGGACATTAAGGGCCCATTAAATGGCAACATCACATAATAAATCACAGCTGAACGTTGAACTCACCTTGACAAGCTCATAGTGTTGAATCCCATTGATTCCTATATCAGGGTCAAATGCAGAAGGGACAGGGTAGCGACTGTTGATGGCGGTGTTTTCTGGAATGGAGATGTTGATAACCGTCGACTGGAAGAGTGGGGCATTGTCGTTGATGTCTTCGATGAGGAAGCGTATCTTGACCAGTCGGAAAATCTCGTCGGGTAGCACGGCAACCTCGATCTCGTAAAAGCAGCGCTTCTCATTGAAGACTCCGGAGCAGAGTTTCTCACGGTCGATGCGGTTGGCTGTGGTGAAAATCTCTCCCGTGCTGGCTTCTACCTTGACCAAAGGCACATCACCTGTCTTGTAGACAGGTTTGAACTGCAGTGCTGAAGACAGTTTAACGTCTGGATCTAGGTTCAAGTTTAGGTCTTTGCGGAGGTTTCCGATTCGCACATTCTCCGGCTGCTCCTCTTTTACTGTGTAGTCCTTCTCTTGAGCCCGGCACATCAAGAATAAGCAGGTGAGTAAAACCACCAGAACATAGGCCTCACTTGCCAAGTCCATACTCAGAGTAGGTGCTGCACTCTCTTCAAAGATCTGCAAGGTCTGATAGAGGAAAAGAGAAATATGGTCAAAGTTTTGTTACAAATAGCTTTTTGATCCTTTGGCTTCTTCAAGATTTAAGAGATAGTTCAGCTAAATATAAATATTCTGTTCATTCTCTCACTCTCGTGTCCTTCCAAACCTGTATGACACAGAAAGGGAACACACACAAAAGGGAATTTTTGAAAAATGTGCTGGTTGCTTTTTTCCATGCATTTACAATAATGGGGGAGGTTTTACATTTCTGTCATTAAATACTCACCCTCGTGTCGTTCCAAACCCTTAAGACCTTCTTTTATCTTCAGAACACAAATTAAGATATTTTTGATGAAATCTGAGAGTTTTTTTTTTTTTTATCCCCCATAGAAAGCAACGTAATTATCGTCATTCAAGGTCCAGAAAGGTAGTAAAGACATAGATAAAATAGTCCATGTGACTACAGTGGTTCAACCTTAATGTTATGAAGCGACGAGAATACTTTTTGTGTGCAAAAACAAAACAAAAATAACAACTTTATTCAACAATTTCTTCTCTACCCTGTCAGTCTCCTACACAGTTGACGCAGTGAACGCATTTCAGTGCTTACGTGTTTACATCAGAACATCGGCTCAGTATTGGCTGGCTCCTGCGTCAGCAACACATGCATGCGTTGTGGTGCTCATGTGAACAGCGTCGGCTAATACTGAGTTGGCGTTCGGATGTAAACATGGAAGCTTTCTATAGGGGATTAAAAAAACATTGGATTTCATCAAAAAAAAAATCTTAATTTGTGTTCCGAAGATAAACAAAGGTCTTATGGGTTTGGAAAGACATGAGGGTGAGTAATTAATGTGAGAAATATAATTTTTGGGTGAACCCTTTAAACCTTCAGTCATGTTTATGAGAGTAGCAATGTGAACAAATCATTCTTGAGTTGGAAGTTTTTTAAACAAATCAGCTGATCTAGTTAACAAAACTGATGTGAATAATTTTTTTCACGCACGGATCCGGTTTTCAACTGTAAGTTACTTACTGAATCAGTGAACAGCTAATTAGGGAGAAATATTGGACCACTTTTATGATACTTTTATGGTCCTTTTGCATCTTTTTTTAAAGCTTAAAAGCAAGACAAAAATCTTTTTTTTTTTTTTGCAGTTAAGCTTTTAAGTAAAAATATATAAACATCTTAAAACAAGACTCCTTTACTTTACACGCAAAATGACAAAAGATCCTTGTTTTCATAGAAATCACAAACTAGTTAGGTTTTTGTGTAAAATGAGAAAATGAGAGGGAAAAAACAATTCGCCAATGGGGTAAGAAAGATAACTGCACAGAAAAGAGAAACATCTCCTTTGTGTTCTAAAGAAAAAAGAAAGTCATACAGGTTTGGAACGGCATGAGGGTGAGTAAATGAAACAGTTTACATTTGTTGTTTACGCAAAAGGAAAAATAAACTGTTTTAACAATATGAAATGGTAAAATGCTACCAAATACAACATTCAATTGTATTAGAGAGGCTCTCCAGATTTCAGACTGCAGATAATGGACTCTTGTACACCATTGGCAACACTCAACAGAACTACAATGCATGATATCAGATTACAGTATGTTGATATTTTGAGTAGTCAAGATGTAACTGTAGAGTAAGTAGGAGTTTTAGAAAGACATGGGTCCAAAATGACTGTCAATGACCCTCAGAAGAATAGGACAAAGCCTTAATTCAAAAGCACCAAGACATGATTTATGAATCAGCATTTCAGTGTTTGTTGCCAACTTGCTCGATGGCCACACAAATCCTGTCAGGGCATTATATAAATAAAAGTAGCCAGAGGGCTGAGGCTTTCACAATGTGCCAACAACTCAACTAGGTCACAGAGAACTGGTGGGGGAGATGCCTAACACTTCCAGACTCTGGGTTCTGTTGGTGTACAGAGTTGTCCATGCAGTGCTATTTCTGTTTGAATATAGTGCCCTTAACCTTAACCCCATCAGAAACTCCACACTGAGTTTGACTTTCTCTTTTTAAATCAAAGTGATCTTAATAATAAACAACTATATACATAATTAAAGCTGCAGTCCGTAAGTTTTCCCTCTTTGTCGCCATCTCTGTTCGAAACCTGCAATTGCAGTTATTTGTGGAATTATCATCTTTACACGGGTTGTGCATCGGCACGGCTCCTCAGCGTGGATGAATCTAATGTTTTGAGAAGAATGTGTGTCAGTCAGTCACAACTGGTGGATACTGTACTTCGGAAAGATAGATTGTAGTCTTGAAGTATGACCAAAATAAGAATTTTCACTGGAAAATGTCATCTGAACAATTAAGTAACAAATCTGCCACTTTTGTTTTGACCAACTGAGAAAAAAAGCATTACAATAAATTGCGCTACCAATGGTGATTAAATCTAATGATCGCTTAGCTCATATCACGTCAAACCACGCAAATTATTATTAATGTTATACTTTGTTCTCAAATTGTTAATGTTAACAACATCAGCATTGCGTGTCTATGTGTATTTAGTGTGTATTAGCGTTACCTGTAGATTTCGATTTCAATTGTTAAACTCTAATTTGTCATACCATACAATCCGCCAACAAAATTATAAGTTTAATGATCCACCGCCTGCAGCATCCTCACATGCGATATAGCCTACTAGCTGGGACTCGTTCTTTATGTAAACAGACGTGACGTAATGACGCAAAGACGAACGGCTGCATGCTCGAATTTCCAGCAGAAACCTACCAGTACCACTCGAATTAAAAAAACATCATTACAAGCTTACCGTTGTGAATTGGGATAAGGTAAGGAGATAGTTTTGAACACTGGCTAGTTATGTACTTGCTCAAAAATTGATTTTGGATCATTTTTAACCAAAAAAAGTTACAGACAGCAGCTTTAACAAGTTAAACTGGATATTTCCAAAGCAGAAATATCCAATATAGATTCAGCAAATTAACTGTTCAGATATAGCATGTTACTATAGCCACTGAGAAAAAAAAAAGTTTTTGAAATGGGATATCCTGGAATACTCTTAACAATGACTCCCCATTTGTCAAGTCATTAATGTGTAATTTGGATGTGCCTAAAGGATGTTTGTTTAAAAACAAAGCCGAAGATGTGCTTCACACATCAAAAAATTCATCACAAAGGATGATTTTTTTAAACACACAGAGAGCTGAAGGCCCCCCTTTTTTTAGCCGCTCAAGTCTCGGCTGTCAGCGAGATGTTCTGTTTTTCACAGTGAACACTCCGGCTGGACTGTAGGGACTCATTAAAGGTTTGTTGGGCAGACGTGCACCACTCACAGTATTTACATGACAGTGATCAATGACCAGCTTACTATCTGCTCATATTATCAGACTGTTATGTTGTTCTTTGAAGAAGGTAGTGAAAAATGATTTGGTTTGCTTTTGAAGATTGCACCATTTTTGAGTCGGCAAGAGCAAAGCAATTACTATTCACCTACTGTACTCTGATAAGCCCGAAAGAGTCCAAGGCGGCATCCGACAATGCATAATGAAGAGGACTTACTGGCTAAGGAGTGCATTGCAGAGTAGTGTATAAAAGATGAAAAGACGATCTACATCTAAATAACCACAACTGACATTAAGAATAACGTGGACGGGCCTTTAAAACACGCAAGAAGGGCGTTGGGTCTCTCGTTCTGCACGTTCCACTGCATCGTTAGGTAATCAGTTTACCGTCAACAATAACGAATCGCACCGTCCCGGAGAGAGTGAACACTGATGAATCTGTATAACCCAAAATAGCACTAAATAGTGTAGACAGTGTAAGCTCTAGCTCTAGCAAGTGATGTCTGGCATTTTGTATGGAGCTCTGCTACCCAGGGACGTGGTTCTGGGATTAGACAATTCCACACGGGAGCCCACATGTCACTCCTCCCCATATTTAGGACAGTTTATGTTGTTGTGAAAACTCTCGGAGCCATTTTCAGATTTACTCCCGGGAACGATCCTTTCAAAACTATACTCTGGATGGATTTGCAAAGCTTTGAGTTTCAACTTTCCCAATCTTTGGAAACTTTCAGCTTGAGAGTGAATAGAAAGAATTAGCTGGGAAAATTGTGCTCATGGGTATCGGTGAGACTTTCTCCCTGCTTGCATAGGGTTCCAGTGATCTATTCTGAGCAGCGGACCATGCATTCTAGGGAGTTTGCAAAAGCCGTTCTTCCCTCCGGAGCCTGGAGTGAGCAGCACACAGACTTTGGAGCACTTTACATGACAATGTGATGGACAGGCCTGCCTGCTTTTTGATTTTGAGCTGAGCTGTCAAGGAAGAAAATAATTTTACATGTCAACCGCGAGTTCACGTTGAATCTCTGTCTATATGAATCAGCAGGAACCGACTGCTGCAGAGGTGTAAAAATCAATACGGTTCACCTACCAAACAGGCATCAGATTAAAACGATCAAATTTAATAAGAACGGTAATTAAAGCAAAATGACATTTCGAATAATGATTAAAGTCGCTTATGAAAGTTAAACTGGGACAACTGCCTGAAGCGTGTCGCTTAACTCGTTCTTATCAGAAGCATCGCTCTCTACATCGTTTTAAAGAAACCCAGTGTGAGTGCGATTCTTTGACATTTCGATGTCGTTTGAGTTTGCCCTCCACCTTTTGCCATCAGCAGCTTGAGACCCATATCCCCCTGCCAGCTGTTCGACCGGCCTACCTGCTGTCTTTCTTGTGTAGTCAGGATGTCGGCCTTTTCATCAGCAGGAATCGTGTTTTTAATAATTTATTCAGCCTTTATGTATCATGAAGACATCTCTTTTATATCAAATAGGTGGTAATGAAAAACATCTGGTATTATTATTAAATATGTTTATTACTTTTATTATTGTCATGTTGTTGTTATGCAATATATTTTTTTATGTTAATTAATCACTCGGATGTACCTGAATAGGCTAGACTGGTGCATCATATTAAATAACAGTTGGTTTAACTTAAAAAAGTAAGTTACCTGGTTGCCTTAAAATTTTGAGTTTATTGAAATAAAAAAATTGAGTTAATACAATGAAGGTGATTGGTTTAATAAACAAAAACTCAAAATATTATGTTATCTGAACCACATTAATTTTCTCAGTTGATTTGATGAATCATGAAAATATTTATTACAGTGTACTGAAAAACACAAACTGGCTTTAAGTAGCTTTTATGGCAACTACACTGATCCTAAGGACCAATGATCAATAGGGAGGTATTAACATACCAAACAGGCTGCCAGTCGCACAGGATAAACAGATGTAGCCAATGCAATGGAGTCGATTTATGTCCGTCAGCAAAGATTATGCATCCAAACAGTCATGTCTGCCATTTATCAATTTATCAAAGTTTCCATGCGGCCAGATGACAAAATAACTTATGACTAACTCCAGCCGAGAAGGAACCGAGAGTGAATTTGTTTACATAAAATAGTGAGCCATGAATCATCGTCAAGATTTTGCTAATTTGAATCATAAATAATCATAGTAAAACTTGATTTAATTCTTTAGACCAACATCAGGCAATTTATCGTGGGCACTTTCAGAGGAACAACGTGTCAGTTGTTGATATATCATTCTCCTAGATTGATTTTATATGGACAAACATTGCAAAGTGTATAACATGCCAATGAAACTTTAAATCTTAAAGGCTGGTATTTGGCCTGTGATGCACCATTAGTCTTCACTCTTACCCCTTGAATTTTCTCTTCAAATAAATAAATAATTGAATGCATTATGTCTATAAGTTATAAATGACGCGCAAGGGATTTTACAAATGAAGGATAACATTCATTATGGACCTAAAGATGATTGAATCACTCTTTTGTTCTTTTTTCCACTACAACTTTTATAATTAGTCTTATGTCATATATTTAGAGTATTTATATCATCTTTATGTCAATAGAATTTTTCAAAACACATAGTTATGAAAAAAAAAAAGGTTTACATACCCATGCATTTTCACTTCAACAAATGATATCAGCTCACCATGCTCTAAATCACAAAGTCTGTAAATTGTTAAAATGTATAAAAAAAAAAACTAAAATATGCTACTTTATTATCTATATTGTAGGTAGTAAAACATGATTTTCCTCTCAATGCAATGCAGGGCAAGATAAATAAATAAATAAAACTGCCAATAGAGGGCACTGGAGTGGTCACAGTGTGGTCAAAATAAATCAATTAATATATAATAAATAACCATTCATATTAAAGATTACAGTTGGGAGACAAACTCTTATTCTAAATTTTAGATAATGCAAGACAACTTTATATAATATATTTTGGATTATTGTTTATGAGTAATTTATTGTATGTTATGTGAGTCTAATGTTACTGGCCATGTCATGATTGTCCAAGCTGAATTTCCCAGAAATGGGACAATAAAGTATATTCTATTCTGTTCTATTCTATTCTATTCTATTCTATTCTATTCTAATATGTTAGGATATTGTATCAACTGAAACCACCTTGACCAGCACCGCAGTGCAGATTCAGTATTCGGCAAAGACAGGAATAATCGCTGTCGCATCGTTTTCTTTCTGCCAATTTAGTATTTCTATTTTTTTAAGTTTGTAGAGGATAACTTTAAAATTGATATCTTCTACTAGGTAAGTTCTTCACTCAAACTGTTGTTACTTATTAACAATGATATTGGTAGCTCATAAAACAATACAGAAATGTTTGACTTCACCACATGTCTATAATCAATGACAATTACTGAAGCCTTAACCGTTTATGCTGCATTATCGGATTACTGGCAACTACATTACAGTCAAAACTGTTTTGTTTCTTGTATAATGTTAAAAATTTCAGAACATTCTTTCAGTCTCCACTCTAGGGGCTCAGTGCTTTCCACACACTTCATGAAGAGATGTGAGAACTGGTAAAAATTATTACAAACAACGATAAAGACAAAGGCCTGTTGAATTTCTCCATATCTGAGTGTTGCTCAACCACCAGAGATGTGCTATAAAAATGAAAACCAGTTGCATCATTTTGCCTAAGAGCATGAAACAATGATGAACTCTTGTCCCTATGAAATTTGATTTCCAGATTTGACACTCATACTTGTCATCAAAGGTCGTCTTTATGTATAACTTGGTGACAGAATGTGAGCAAAGCAAGCAGAATGGACTACATCTACAGTACATTACGCTCTAGTGTACTTGTATGCTTACATTTGGATGCTTCCCTTAAAAATTACCATGGTAACTATAGCAGTTTAGCAGCTAAATACCATAGTTATTACTATGGGTAAGACCAATAAATGGATATGGGATCCCCTGCAAACAGCGTAAGGCTTTTTCATATTTATTTTTTTGTATTACACAAGTTAACAACACTTTTAAAGAAGTACCATAAATGTAGTATCTACACTTTTAATAATAAAGGCTTGGTCTGATCTAATAGGAAAACATTTCCACTAAAACACAAGAATAAAAGTATTATAATTATTAGCTATTATTTTCTTGTTGAGAAAACTATTTATATACTGATTTAAAAAAAGAACTTTTTAATCTAATGAGAACCATATTCACCAACAGTTCTTGCAAAGAGGGTTTATGGCTGAAAATATGAACAATTAAAGCAATTAAAGAACATTTCTTTCTAAGAGCGTATGGTATTCTGGCGGTATTGGTATTTTTTATTTTTATTTATTTATTTATTTATTTTAATGGGACAGGCTCTGTGTTTAAATCAAAGTATTTCTGTTCTGCCTCATCCAGCAGCACATCGCTTCAGAAAATGACGCATCCTGGATCAGCTTCCGACTTCATCTGCTGATGCTCCTCTGTCTCGCGAGCAGCACACAGCCGTGCATTTCTTAGTAGCCTAACCTATGCGATGTGGCCATTTCCTTAATAGCAAGCTATGAAATAAGATATCATTATTTTGCTCATAGCAGTTTCTAAATAACTCCAAAACAAAAATCCCCCCGAAGCCAACGATTAATGAGAATGTTTCAGAAGTTGTCTTGCAGTTGCTATGCTGTTATGATTCACGTGTTGGCTGTGTGTGTTCTCACAGAAAACGCTTTAACGCGACTTTACCTTTGCGTCGAATCGGATACTTGTGTGTAATAAAGCCAAGTCATTATCCAAACTAGACTAGCGCATCTCCAAACGGAAAGTGAAGCGGTTGGGTAGCTTAGGAAATTCTGCAATTCGTGTTATTATTAATAGCCTATATATTTTCTTAAATATTATATTGAATTTATTTTCCTCAGGCAAACTTAAACACATCGACTTTCGCATTTACCCCCCGAACAGTACAAGTGAATAGAAGTGTAGCCTATATTTAATCTAATTCGCGATGTTTTTAAAGACATTAAAGTAAGTACGACCGACCGTTTGAATTAAGTAGGGAGCGCGGTAAAATTCGACTAATTTTTCTTGACGAAAAATGCATAAAATAAAGAAATAACCATTAAATGAGCATAAGGAGGACGTGTCTTACCTCGGATTTCTCAGTGAATATATAGAAACTCTCAATTCCCGTCACGTAGCGGCATCACTGCTGGAGGAGATGAAGTGCCGTGAAGCAGACTGAAGAAAATCCCAGAATCAAACAGCTTCACGTAGTGACCAGTCGGTATCCAACTAGAGAAAACGATCCATGTCCATGAAAAAGTCCACGGTCCACGCACGAGCAGCGAAAAACATCTGTGAATGACTTTTAGAAGAGACGATGTAATTCCTCAGATGTCTCGCGCCTGGCTACTGCTTGGATCCCACGCGCGCGGAGAGATAGTGGTGCTCCAAATGGGTTTGTCAATGTGCAGTACTTCTTATTTCAGTGCATTCATACAGTCATCACGGGAAAACCTGGGAATGCTCCTCGCGTGTGCGTAAACTGTTTAGTGAAGTTGTTTTCTTTTTCTTTGTGCGTTTAATTAACAGCTAAAGAACTTGTAAATCATTTAAAACATCCCCGGACGCGTCATTTAATGTCATCCCGTGGTTTGGCAGAGTGATAGAGAGCAAATATCTATTTTGAGAAATACTCATGGGCTGTCAGTGCAACGGAGCAGGTGGGCAGTGTGCCTATAGGTGCAGCATCACTTCCACACACTGAGATAGGCGTTTTGCCGTAGTTGTACGCAGAGCTCTAGCAATCTCTGTTGTATTGTATGAACTCAGTTCCTTAGTACTGCCCACCTCTCCACCTCCGATTGACATCATCGCGGGAGGAGGAGCCAGCGATAAATTTCACAGCCTTCATCATCTTAAAGCCGCACTGCTGCTGGAGTCAGAGCCCCGCTCGCTCGCACTCACCGCGGTCTAATACCTCACACCAACGCCGCTACTCGCCTGAGAGGAAAAGGGGGCACTGTTCGCTTTGCTTATAAACACGAGTTTGTGTGTGAAGTCCAACGTCAAACTACCTCATTATACTTTACTAATGACAGATAGATACATACATATATGTCATTATGCTTTAGATAGATAGATAGATAGATAGATAGATAGATAGTGCTCTATTTTCACTCACTAATTTTGTACTTAATATAAAATATTTTTAGTACAGAGATAGTATGTTAAAAGCACATTTTAGTTCATATTCATGGTTTCTCAAAATAGCACAGTTGAGTACACTTTTTTAGATTATCTTAAGAAGTACTAAAGAAGAATTTTTAGTAGCCTATATTAAGTACAAAATTAGAACTTTAAGTACAAGTGAACTTTTTTTCACCTGGATAGATAGATTTATTGACTGACAGTTCTCCTGTCCTCATGTTGAGAGCAATAGAGTAAGTAATAATTAACTATATTAAATTACACAAATATACTTTATGTATTTAATCTCACTTTATTAACCAATGTCTTTGCCGCTGACCTTCAATTGTCCAATTCAACCATACTAATAAGCAAAAATTACTTTAGATTTAGAAATAAGAGTTTTGAACTTCCTTCTCCTGTATTCTATTCTTCTTTAATCCAGAATGGCAGCACAGCTGAAAGGTTTGTTTGAGCTGCGCCCTCTACCGTACAGGCGTAAATATGCATTTCCTTCAGCCTGAGGCTTATTTATTTATCTTTTGGTGTGAAAGGGCCTTAACATTTGCCAAAAATACAACTTTTTTATGTTGTTACTAAAAAACAAACAATCAAGCCCAGCCCAGGTGAGAAAAAGTAACACAAAAGTAATGTAACCCATTACTTTTCATAAAAACAAAGTAACGGAATTAGTTACTTTTTAGGGAGTAATGCGATATTGTAACGCATTACATTTAAAAGTAACTTTCCCCAACACTGATTACAACATGCCAGGTATCCAGTAATGCATTCACATCAGACATACAGAATTTAAAGAGAGAAGACCAGTCAATTTACCTATCTGAAAAGTACAGTCATTCGTCAGCACAATCCAACACATTCTATTGCCAGGGATGGCTGAAAATCTTGCACAGGCCCACATTCAATAAAGGTCACTCACACAACATGTACACATTGATCTTCCCATTAATTTTTACACTGTTGCAATGTAACAAATCACAGTCTTTGACTGGTCCCCTCAAGCTAGCTTTTCTTACCAAAAGCCATAACCTTCGTAACATCAATCACATCCCAATGCTTCACCTCAGCATGCTTTTAAATGGTCACACTTTCAATTGAGCGTGACATGCCCTTAAGGTTGGAAAGTTGGCATTTAATAAATATCATATTCAATTCTTGTGTACAATTACATGTTTACAGTTCTTGAACTCTGAGGCTAATGTGTATTTTATCACAGTGTTTAACATCCCATTATTTTGGGGCTACATTTACAATGGCTTCCTTCATAACACCGCAGGAAAATGTTTCGCCAATTAGACAACATAGTTGTGCTAATTTGCACAATCTACTCCAGGAAACCTACATCTTTAGAAGAATTTGAAGCGTCCAGGGAGCTTCTCTCCCTCATCAAGTAATGTAGCTATCCGAGAGCTATACCTAAAAGGGTTGATCCCTTCATATTTTTAAGATTCATACTTCATGTCACTGAAGGACTTCTCCTAGGCATGTTAAAGAAATGCAAATCTGAAAGCCTTAAAGCAATATGAAAGGCACAAAATACCTCATGAATTATTCAGATGGCTATTTTGCCACCCTCAAAATGAACTTTTAGAGAAACCAGTTATGCATTTCTGATAGGGCTAGAGAATCCGCCAAATGCACAGAGCAGTTTAAATGTCATGCTGCACATCTAATCTTGGACATTGTTTTATTTCCTGCTGTAATGGGACAGTGAGTGTAACATTTGTGAGGAAGCATATGTGAAAAAAAATCTTAAATTCATTGGTAACATGTACAGCAAGCACCAATGATGATGATTTCATAGTGTGTCTGAGTCGCTGTTGTTGTCCTTGCTGTGTCTGCTATGCAGATTGTCTTTCAATAGAACTGTATGCAAAGCATTTTCAGATAGCTGTTCTCAACCATGATAATCTAATGATGTGTGACACTGGATACCTGTGTCTGAATTTTTAGGGCCACATAAAGGACAGAGTTACAATATTTAAAGGTGTGAAGTGTTCGTTTTGTGCTCAGTAATTAAAACCTCACTGGTTAACTCATGTCGGGTTCAGAATGTGACATCATATTCATTTCCAATGTACAAAAGCCTGCAGTAAAATATTTCCCGCTGCTTAGGGTTTCCCATTTTTGGCACAGCATCATTACACAGTATGTTTTTTTTAATGGTAAAAAATAACTTCTAATTTACAGGAAAAACTGGAAGCTGATATACTGATGCATTATAGGCATAATGACAGGCATTTTGGTGACTAACTATCCCTAACTTATAGAGTTCATAACTGTATGCCATTAAAAGTTTAAATGTTAATATACCAACTCATTTCGATCTACTAAATATGTTAACAGTGTTAACAATGATAATGACTTCTGAAGAAAGTTCATTAAAAGTGGCCTTTCCATCAAATGTTGTCAATAATAACAGATGAAACAAAAAACACACAATGCACATAACTAAAAAAAACAAAACTAAGAATGAACAGGATGGTTATATATATATATATATACACACACTTTAATATAAAAAATGTACATATCTGGGTCATTGATGAATAAGGTTTTTAAATGTGTAAAAAAACATAATGGAGATAATTAATTTTTAAGTTTTATTCAGAGTTAACAATGAGATTATATGGTTTTTAGAATCAATTAACACCGCTTTTGTCATTTTTTACAAGATGGACCAAATTTGTCACCAAAAAAGTCATTCGGTTTAACCAAAATTTCGGTTTTACCGAATGACGATATTTTCAAACAATGCCAACATGCTGAAATCTAGCTAAATAGCTAGTTAGCTTGCTAGCTAGCTAACAAATGGACAATCAAACCTTTTACATTTAGTACAAGTTTTTAAAAAATATTACAACATTTTCCATGTCTTATAGCGGTTGTACCGAATGACCTGATATTTCGGGATATGTGTATGAGCAAGTGAAAACATCATTTTTTAAAATAGTTAAAAGAGAGTTAGTTACTTTGCTTCAGTACCATGTGGTCCTTTGCAGGTGTCTGAATGATGTCACATCCTGTCACATGATACTGACCGCATGACTTGATCCAAAATGGTGCCTTACTCCGAATGACATCAATAAAATTCATTTTTCCAGACATTATTTCTCATAACAAAGCAACAACTTCTACACATAATTTTAATACCATTTTGCACTATGTTGATATATGATGTTATAAAATCACCAGAATAAAAAATATATACATTTATTTCATTTTAAGATATTTTAAACACAAATTAAATAGCTGTATTTGACTCTGGATGGTTAAACTGAATGACCTTTTGACACTTCAAAATCTTATATGTGCAAAATATAATTAAAACCTTTTTGATTCAATAAAACAGATCTAGTTGTACTACCTTACATACTTTGGATGTCATATCTTTGTTTTTTTATTATTATTAAGGCCTCTGGACAAAAAAAATGACCCGTCACGTCATTGACCCATCTACAGTCAAGTACATGACAACAAATATTTTCCGGTCTCATAATTTAGCAGGAACATTAACAGCAAGTTTTACACTACTTTTCACATTACAATCAGTGGCGAATGGCGGTTTCTCCTGGTACGAAACACATCAAGCTGCGACTTCCCATGGGCAAATCAGATCGAACCAACACATGTAATCAAGATGACTACACAGAGTGTTAATTACACCTCTTGTAGTAAAATCTAAACTAATGTTTTAGTGATTATGCAGTTTCTTTAATGTGATAAAAAGGTACTTGTGTGTATAATATGAGATCCTGTGAATGAAAAGGCTAAAGTGTTGCACAATGCTGTTTTTCCACATTTTTTGTTTTGCTGATATGATCAAATGGGGTTTTCCTCTATTCATCCCTTAGTCTGCATGTGACTGGCCCCCCTACTGGATCCATGACTCATTACTAACGGCACAAAGAGAAATCATTGGAGGAAAGAACACACTAATATACCTTATCAGTCTAGCACAGCTTGGCAGGGAACGGTGCTGAAGACCAGGGAGGTAAATTGCAAGGTGTGCCTCAGTATATTAACATTCAAGTTCTTTCAGAGAGGATTGATCTTTCTTCCCTATAAAACATGACCATGCCTCTGTATTATCCAACCTGCCTTTAAAGAATGACTTGTTACTGTTTCCCCTTTCCTCCAGGCATTCATTGGCCTCTTAAAAATCCTGTCATGCTATGCAGAGGATACGTATTATTCAGACAATCAAAGTTACTTCTCTGTTGGCATACTGATGGACACGGGTCGAATAAACAGGCTTGTATTCAAAGGATGTTTAGGAAACTATAACCTTGTATTCGTTACTAGCGATCATTAGTCTATTAACCTTGCATTCTACATTTGGTTTGTCTATCTCTAACAGGATGACTGAATTATCATCAGCTATAATTGAAATCTATTATTTCCTATACATCAAGACACTCCTGCAGATAGGCTGACACTTTCATCCTACACCGGCTAGCTGCCATCATCTATTGAACATGATGAACAAAGACATGGAGGTGTCTGAGGTTGAAAGAGGCTTCATATCTTGACCTTCGCCTTCAAAACATACAACATTCAAGACCTTGGCTCAACCCGTCAGAGCAAGCCGGCATTCAAACCAAAGCACCCTTCAGGCATGATGATCGCAGGCGTGTCGTTCCACTGTGGTGGAAAATGGCAAAACGTAAACAAAAGTGGGCAGTATTACGGTCAGTGCCATGAATTATGAAAGCCTTTGGAGTCTAATGAAATATGTAAGGATTTAGGCCATCTGAACTGGATACTATCTTTTTGTCAGGTAGGTATGAAACCCCTTCTGCCTACAAAAGAGGAAGAAGGCAGATCGGGAGCGAGGGTAATCTTGCCTGTCTCTCCAAATGTCAATGACTTCTACAGTCAGGGGTGAGCGTTAGGGGTATGCATCCAACTATAAGGAAAGAGTCTGAAATAAAAGATTTCAGAGTTTGATGCACACTGGCCTCACAAAGCTCTCTATTATTGTCAGCTCTGAGTCTTGCCGAGCTGTTGTACGGCTCATGGAAGAGTCAATTGTACAGGCCATGGGGTTTCTCAGTTAGATGAGACGAAGCGATTCAATGAATGCTGGTGCTCATGAATTGCCTGGCATGAGCCAGCTTGGCGATGGTCAGGGTGAAGGATAGTTGTTTGTTTGTGTGGAAGTCAAGGTTGATTGCAATCATGGAGTGGATCTATGCCATGTCCTTGGGGAATATTATGAGGTGAGGGGGCCAAGGAGATATCTGACAACAAGGATACATCTGTCCCGAAGCCCGCTTCCACCAATCCGTGACAGCTACGCTTGTGTTATACTGGATGTTTTCCATGGTCCTGGGCTTAAATGTTGGAGGATGCATGCGCAAAAAGCCTCAAAGACTAATAAGGGGCTTCAGTTGATGTACATATGGACCAATTATTATGGCATACCAAGGACACCTAATGCCAACGATCCAGATGTTGCTAGATGGGACTTTTAATGAGACATAAAAATACCATTGGATATGCATTCGTCCTTTTAAAGGGTTAGTTCACCCAAAAATGAAAATTCTGTCATTAATTACTCACCCTCATGTCGTTCCACACCCGTAAGACCTTCGTTCATCTTCAGAACACAAATTAAGATATTTTTGATCCAATCCGATGGCTCAATGAGGCCTCCATTGACAGCAAGATAATTTACTATTTCAGATGCCCAGAAAGCTACTACAGACGTATTTAAAACAGTTCATGTGACTACAGTGGTTCAACCTTAATGTTATGAAGCGACAAGAATACTTTTTGTGCACCAAAAATAAATAAATAAATAAAAATAACTTTATTCAACAATATCTAGTGATTCAATATCTAGCTTAGAAGCTTTACGAATCTTTTGTTTCAAATCAGTGGTTCGGAGCATGTATTAAACTGCCAAAGTCATGTGATTTCAGTAAACGAGGCTTTGTTATGTCATATATAAAGCTTCAAAGCTTTACGAATCTTTTGTTTTGAATCAATGGTTAGGAGCGTGTATCAAACTGCCAAAGGCACGCCCCTCAGTGGTGAACCATTGAAATTTCGAAACACTTATAAGTGTGGCAGTTTGTTACGCACTCCGAACCATTGATTCGAAACAAAAGATTTGTAAAGCTTCGAAGTTTCATAAAGCAGTGTTTTGAAATCGCCCATCACTAGATATTGTTGAATGAAGTCAATATTTTGTTTTTTTGCTGCACAAAAAGTATTCTCGTCGCTTCATAACATTAAGGTTGAACCATTGTAGTCACATGAACTGTTTTAAAAGTTCACTGAGCCATCGGATTTTATCAAAAATATCTTAATTTGTGTTCTGAAGATGAACGAAGGTCTTACGGGTGAGGAACGACATGAGGGTGACTAATTAATGACAAAATTTTCATTTTGGGGTGAACTAACCCTTTAAGAGCTATTTTAAGAGGTTTTGTAGATTCTATCAACGGGCTATTCATTTTGCTTATGACTATATCACTGCAACATAATCATACCAGCTCTTGCATCCTGATTGCTTCAGATTTTTGTATGCTGTTTACATACACGTTGCGTTTCATTGACGGATATGCTCATGGCAGGCTGCTAACTTGTTATTCCTATTATACCACTGGAAAAAAATGGATTCGGTTGCAGTAAATGGAAGTTAAAGTGTAGAAAATGTCTCCGGCTGTCTCTTTTTTGCTGATATTTATCAAAATGTCTCACGACAACGTATTGAGTAATATGAAAAATCAGAAGGGAAATGCAAAACAGACAATAATTTAGTGTGTCACGTCGTAAACAAATTTATTCTAATGAAGAGGAAAATACGTTCAGTTTGAAAATAACTTATCCTAAAAATGTCTTTATAGAAAGCAAAAAACAAATTTGTCTCCCTGAATCTGTGATGTACCAGTTCATACATCAAGCAATGGAAAAATACAGCTTATTATTGTTTGCATATCTTGCCATGAATGAGAGACACTGTTTGTCCTTTGCATTACATTTGAATAAGAAATAATATTAATGCACTGTAGTCATGCTGCTCATCCACATACATCACTGCATGCAACATCTGCTTTCTGTGACAGAACAGAGCAGGATCAATTTGTTGTGTGCATGCATAACTAATTTATCACATTGTTCCCCCCCATAGATCTCGGCTGCAATACATGCTCATGAACCGTTCACACTCACACACGGGGAAAAAAAGAAGGATGGAGAGAACGAGAGCGCGTGCGAGAGAGAGAGAGGAAAGAGAGGGTGACAGCAAGAAAGAACAATCGAAGAGAGGAGGGGTTACATTAAAATACTTTTTGTCTTGATGAATCACGTTTGAAAAATCAAGGCATTTGGTTGCGGAGGCTGCACATTGCAAAAATACATCGTTTAAACAAAAAAGCCTCTCTTTTTGAGACATATGCGTAGTTTCGATGTGCTTTTTTGCTTTTAAAAAGCCCATTGATGTATTTTGCCTTTTTTATGCCATCTGTCTTTCTTTTCTTTCGGACCAATGGACCAATTTTAAGCAAAATGCTCTTTTTCTTTCTCGGAGGGAACTCATGAATTTAAAGGGATCAGACCACTGCATTTAACTCCCACTGATAATCGCAAGTAAATGGAGGAAGGAACTTATCAAGTGCTTCTTGACTAAATTACAGGAGACAGAACACAATGCTTGAACGTAATGATTCTACTGCATAAAACAGCAACAAAAGCACGCACATTAATAACCAGTTTACAATTAACGAGTGATTCGATATAAACAAGCTTAATTCAGAATGTGATGCCAATTAGCTTGCTCTCAAAGTCTAGTTAAGGGACCTGTCTTTGCATAGGAAGGTTGCCGAATTGATTTTAAATACATTTTTATGTGTTGAAGATCTCCATCTTAATGACTAGCCTTTGTAAGGTCAGGGATTAGACCGGCCTTGATAGCAACAAAAGCAGGTGAAATGAATGGCATGTGGCGACTGGAGATCCTCCATCAGCCGAACCTCAGGCCCAGCAGCCCTGTCTGTGAAATTTTAATGGAGCCATTTCTTTGTGGTTTAGGGACAGACAAGACGACGGCAGCTGCATGAAAATAGCATCGTGTGAAGATATTTCTATAAGTGAAACACAACATGCATTAGTGGAGCAATGAAGGACCGGTCATAATTTGGCACTTGTAATGTGGCCCAGATGGTCCGACGCTTGATGTTCAAATCACGTTTTGTAGCGTTTTTTTTTTCAAACCTTGAATGAGCTGTGTACACAACCATTGTTTGAGGAGGAAAATTGAAGGCATGCCGTGTAAACCGGCATCGTCTGATTTGTGCAGGACGCTCGCTGTTTCCGAGACTAGCCTCTGAGGTGCAAGTTTTGCGGCTAGAGTATACGTAATGATTGCGACGCGTGCTGGGATCGAGACGGCGGTTCGTCTTAGGCGGGGGAAGAGACAGATGAGTGAGAGGGAGAGGACTTGGGTTTACATGGATGAGACAATTTCTCTTCAGGGTTTTGGTGTAATTTAGGTTAAGCGATGCTCCTCCTCTGACAATTGAAGTGAAGGCTCCATGTAATTAACCTAGAAATAGGATGAAACCCCAACTCAACTCTGAGCTTCAATACAACACTGCCATCATCTTATCCAACAATTCAATTTCATCTCCTCCCTATTCCTCCATTGAATAAACACTTTAATGAAATCATAATTAGGCTACAACTCTTTATGGGGTCAACCCTTTTAGTACTGGCTAATATCCCTTGAGTTTTCCGCAACTTTATTTGATTTTGTAGCTCTTTAGATGATGCCGTTGTCGTTTTAACACATGATATATCTGAACAACGCTATAGCCTACATATATTCTTGCAACAATCCAATAATTTACGCTCCCTAAGACATCTTAATGCATTGTAACTGCTGCATGGTACTAAGGAGCAACAAGACCTGTAATGTAATACAAATTATTTGTTGATTCATTACACATGCATGAGTTATACATTATAGATGAGAGCATCGTCAAAGATGTTACTGCTAGACTATTGATTCATCATTCCTGCACCAGTTGAATTACCATGTAAGTACTAGTCTCAAATCTATTTTCCATTCGCCTGCTTTAAATTTTAACGTACTTTGCACATTAGGAATCCAGAAACTGACAGGTAATACCTGCAAGATATGCAAATTTTCTCTGAAGAGGAAGAATATAGCCTTTTTATATGGTACGGTGGGAGTTTGTGGATGTTTTGTTTTTTTGTGGCTTTTGGGAATTTGTAAATAAGGCCCTCTCTGTGAAAGAGAGAACCGCAGGCATGTCAGGTAATACAATAAACACATTCAGAGGCAAATGCTGCTTATGGTCTCATAACTTTTAGTTTGAACTGTTACACCGTGTCCCAACCAGACACGATGCGATAAGATTCCAGCAATTTGACTGTCCATTCTAGATGCGACGCGACAATGAGAAGCAATAAAATCAATCAAAAACCACAGCCAATCAGAAGAGAGTGTGGACGGGCTCTCTTAGCAAGAGCACAGCAGACACAATGAAATTGGCAAGTACATAGTAAAATTAAAAAATATTACACAATTTAAACATTGTTTAAAGTACATACGGAGTGACTACCCAATCTTTGTCATGGAATACACTTGTTTGTTCACATTGAGTTGACAGTTTGAACGTTCTTGTGCCCATTTATTTATTTTCAAGATCTGAGGTGAATTAACCAGTGTTGTTTTCATTACAGCTAAAAAGCTGGGAACACAGAATGATATTCAAACTCACGTTAGACGCTTTTAACATTAAATCAAGCACATAAACAGTGCCTGATATTATCATTGCCATAATTTGTGTTGCTGTTCCAGCCGCGACGTTGCAGAGAAATAGAAACCGTTTCTAAAATAGAATATTCGCGTGTCGCCGTCGCGGCTGGTTAGGACAAAAACTACAATTAACATGGAAAAGATACCTTTTATCGTGTGTCGCAGCGTCGCGTCGCGTCTGGTTAGGACTCGGTGTTATACTGATCAAATTAAAACACATTTTTAAAACTCAAATTGTCCCCTTACTAACTTTCCTAGTCTTTTAACCTTAACATCAGAATAAAAAGTATCTCACACTGTCAATAAATGATAACTAGCTACTTTGTTAGTTACATTGCTTGTGTCTTAACAGTTTACTTTAGCTACTATTAACTATTAACTTATCTTTCAGATGCCCAGAAAGCTACTAAAGACATATTTAAAACAATAAACGAGGCTTTGTTACATCATAAGTGTTTTGAAATTTCAATGGTGAACACTGGGGGGCGTGACTTTGGCAGTTTGATACACGTTCTGAACCACTGATTTGAAACAAAAGATTCGTAAAGCTTTGAAGCTTCATGAAGCAGTGTTTTGAAATCGCCGATCACTAGATATTGTTGAATAAAGTCGTTATTTTGTTTTTTTGGCGCACAAAAAGTATTCTCATCGCTTCACAACATTAAGGTTGAACCACTGTAGTCACATGAACTGTTTTAAATATGTCTTTAGTAGCTTTCTGGGCATTTAAAAGTGTAAATTATCTTGCTGTCAATGCAGGCCTCACTGAGCCATCGGATTTTATCAAAAATATCTTAATTTGTGTTCTGAAGATGAACAAAGGTCTTACGGGTGTGGAACGACATGAGGGTGAGTAATTAATGACAGAATTTTCATTTTTGGGTGAACTAACCATTTAACAATGAATGGAATCATTAAAAAATAAACAGAATACGAGTAAAACTCAAGCCAAATCAAATGATCTCATTATGGATAATATGCCTTTCTCTCTTCAAATGTGTATAAGGGTCTGCTTATATAAATGTGTTCATCATAATGTTGAGTTCATTGATCTAGAACACATGTGGACTGACCTCCACCAGCAATTCTTACCTCCATCTCGGTCATTACCCCCTTCTGAATTCATTAACACCTTCGCAGTGTTACTTTGCAGGACCCAACTGGTTGCAAAATGTTGATCCTTATATAAAGTGACTGACATTATTTCCATTCAGTTGCCTACTTAATAAAGATCTTAATAATAAATAATTAATTGTGAACTCTCTGAGACCTACTGTGGCTAAATTGCAACACATTTTTAAAGCAATCACATATTTTGTCACTACATTATTCACTTACAATAGCCTAGCATGCCAAAACCACACAACATGGTCGCAGCATACGGACACCATTGTTGACTGTTTTGGATCACATTTCCAAGTGAGTATTTGTACTATTTTTTTTTTTTTTCCTCAGTAAATGAGATCATTATGAGACTTTTTTCCCCCCTGAATGTTGCAGAAATTCTGTAGTCCAACCATTTTTTTTATGTTTTTTATCTTATTCAGTAAATCAAATCTGATAAATATTCGAAATAAATCTTAAAAATGTTAAATTAAAAGAAAAAATATTTTAAAATAAAACAAATCAAATCAAAAAACACTTCCTAAAAAATATTTTACTTTTGTTTATGCTGTGTGGCCTCTCAATTTTCCATGTAATTATAACTTTCTAACTAGTGGCCGTTCTTGTGTGCGACTTTCTGAACATACAGTCAAACCAAAATGTATTCAGGCACCTTGAACATTTCATTCATTAATACAGTTCATTCACTATAGTTTAAAAAAATGGTAATAAAATATCTCAGTTAAACTGTGTCAGAAAAAATTAATCTTAATTATGATAACACTTAAGCAAAACATGGTCAGGTCAAAGTGTCCAAATTTTTATCAATTTTACTGGTAGTCCACTGCATGAAGAATTTTTGGGTATAATATGTCACAGTTTACTTTTCTATCCTCACTTACATAAATGAACTATAGCGTCCTGCACCCACTAGTAAAAATATATAAAAAATGTCTGAATAATTTTTGGTTTCACTACTAGATAGATAGATAGATAGGCCTGCAGTGTCACACGATCCTTCAGAAATCATTCTAATATGCTGATTTGGTAGTCAAAAAATGTTTCTTATTATAATAAATGTTGAAGACATTTTTTGATGTCTAATATTTGTGTAGAAAATTTGGATAGAAAGAACAGCATTTATATGAGTAAAAAAAGAAAAGAAAAATAACACATTTAACAAGGTGGTTTCATACAACACGTTTAAAGGGGGAAAAATGATATCCTCTTCAATGGTTTGGTTTGAGGGTTAAACTGATAAATCAACTAAATCACCACTGAACCACCTGATTGCAACATATTGTTCAAATCAATCTAAACTCCTTAGTTGACTTTTTTAGAAAATCTGTGGATTAGTTTAGCGGGATACTTCAAAGTGAGAGCGAGAGAAAGATTAATAGTGCACTGCCAGTAGCATTTTTCATGATTCTAGCAGCCATGGTTTGGGAAAGCCTAATGACGGCTTATAAAATTGACCCTTAATAATTTTCCAGCAGAAATTTGGTTTCCTTTTTTGATGAAAACAGAGTTTATAACATTGTCCATAACTATGATTATTTTTCTACTACAGTGATGATCTACGAACATCCGTGCGATAACATAACTGCTAGAAAAGAAGGAATAAAAACCTTCTACTTAAACATTCCTCTTCTAAACAGCACAGCTTTCATGTCCAACTGCCTGCAAATCATAGCTTTGCAACACTAAAAAGTCACATGCCATAGAGTACACATTGGTTTAAACACCCTAAACCCTTTCAGAAAGATTAAACTTTTACAATTATTAGACAGAGGTGTGCATTAGACACATTGAAAGCACTCTCACTTGGCCAACCAAAACTAATGGCATATTGCTCTCCCATGGTCTGTGGCACAAATTCATCTCCACATTAAAACTACGGATGTGAAATTATATAGTTAATTTTCTTTAGTGCTGATGAATGCATTATCAGCTGTAGAATGACCTTTTGAGATATTACCACAAGCTTGAGCCTTTCTCTTTTCCCAGTCATTAGGGCCAAAGGGGTGAGTGACAGGTTCATAAGATGAACACGCACACCGAGAATCACAGCACTAAAGAGATAGCGGTGCCTTGCGAGTTATGACCTCTGAAATGGCTTAAGGCTGTGCTATCAGATTTTTCACGAGCTAGTTCTACTCCCACACTTTGTATAAGATGTGCTTGATAAGCTTTTATTATACCTTAAAAATAAAGAAATGTCTGTTTTGCAGTTCTGAGATCTTGCTAGGTTACTATCCTATGTGTTGAGGTTTCCTCCTTAAAGAATAACATCCATCTGATTTTAAATCTGATATGTGACACATACTCCCACAGGAACGCATGAAATAAGCCACTGCTTTCCAAAGGCTCTTAGTCACAGACAGTGAGCTCGGTGAAGCAAGATTTTGAACAATGGTCACAACTGTAGGTATCGCGTATGAGTGCTCGACCAAAGGAGCCCTACTTAAACTGGGTCTTCTGGGACTGCTTGTCTCATTCTTGAAATCACTTTAGCCTCTTTTACGTTTCTTTCGGCTTTTAAGGAAGAGTCTCAAGTAATGCTCAGAGGGACGCTTGCGATGACATTTAAAATCTTTCACATGAGCTATCGATGTGTACTTCTAAATAAATCAGAGCTTCAAACAGATGTTCCTCACATTAAACACGGAATTCATTAACATTTCAATTCTTCTAGCATTGTCATTATACAAACGATCAAAATATCTTCAATGCATTGCTTTAAATGCTAAATGTTACCATACCTAGTGATCATTCCATGTCCATAATCTTTCAAAAATATGTTATTTGAGAAAATCTCACTATGGAAGTGATGGGAACAGTATCTCTCTTATGAACAGACCAAGGGAATATATGGAGAAAGCAATCTATTATCATTCCCATAATACATTATGTCGTGTTACACAGTTACTTTTAAATAGCTGTCAATAGAGAACAACACTTTTTTCCTTTTCGTATGTAGCATTTACACATGCTTGGATATATGCTGAAATGTACAATATGGACATCTTGACAACATTTAAAATTTACAAATGTTAAGTTTTAGAAACAAACACATTTTTACAAACCTTTATGTCTTTATCTTTTTGCAAATTTGTGTACATTTCTGAGCCCCTAAGCCAAAACACGTATATATCAACAATATATAAATGTAACAGGGAGATGAATGTACAGTGACAATCATTATTTACATTTTTTTTTTACATTTTTTATTTATTTTATTTAAATGTTATAATTGTCAAATTAGGTAAATGGGTTAAATAAATGTGATGGTTTTGAATATTTAATTAATTACATTTATTAAATACAATGAAATCAATCTATTCATTCTATATTCATATCTAAAGTTGTTTGTATGTCCAATTATTACATTTTAGATGCTGTCAGTATGTGTATAATGTATGTCTCAGTTTGTATACAAATAGACAAAAATATGTGCAATAATCACCACGCACGATTACTAATTAGATCATGTTGCTTTGCCAATTACCTAATATTTGGCAATAACAATAATGCTCTAAAGATACTGAAATAATCAGCTTGACTGATCTTAAGCGTAATTTCCGATTTGATCTGTCAATCAGTCATGCTATGTGCTTCAGTGGACTTAAATATAGTGCAGTCTGTTCGAAGGAATGTTTCTTTTTCACTGTGTCCCTATCAGCTGCAGAACGCACCGTATTGATTTCATGTCGTGTGACCATAGAAAGAACAGTTGGAAGTGATAGGCTGTGGCTCAGCTTCCTGGTGACACAAGCTGCACTTGGCAGCCGTCAGTCATTCAGTACAAAGAGCTGTATATATACACAAACACTCATAAATGAATGGCATATGAGTAACATGAGTACTTTCAATGTTATTAAATGTTTTAGAAGATTTTTTGTGTTGTCTTCCTGTAAAAAAAATATACAGTAAGATTTATTTTTAGGTTTTATTTTCAGAGAATATATCTTGAATTCATTTTTTTTTTTTTAACAATTTGTCCTGTTTAAGCATCTTAAAATTAAAGGTTCCAATAGGGTTTTTTTTTCTCTTTTTTTTCTCAGCGATGCCATATAAGAACAATTTTTGGTTTCCCAAAGAACCAAACAGGTCTTAAAAGAACCTTTTCCACCTCTAGTGTGAAAGTCATTTTAAAAGTCTAAAGAACCCTTTGAGCAAAGGAAAAGTTCCAAGGATGTAAAAGGTACTTCGTGGAACCATTGATTAATTCTGAAAGAACCTTTATTTTTAGGAGTATAAATTAAAGGTAGGGTAGGCAATTTCAGAGATGCTAGCAATAGCAAGCTAGCTTTGAAAGCATAAGATCCTACCCTCCCTTCAGAGCGTTCTCCAAAGCCACGCCTCCTTCAAATTATATGAATGCACACAGCAGAGTCTGCAAAGCATCACGAGAGACGGCGTTAAATTATCTCATGTCTCAAAGCACATTACATTACAATAATAATGAACGTAAACAACTTACAGAGCTCTTACTTGTACCAACTGACTGCTGCAAATTCATTCAAGAGCAGGGTGCACGGAGGTGTGGAAATACATAGTTTGATAGGCAGTATGAATGAATATTTTTTGGTCCTTATTCCACAGAATATATATGTACATTTTTAAATATTTAGACCACTTCTATTATTGATTGCTATCAGGATGTGAAGAGAATTTCAGCAAGTATTTAAAAAAAAAAATGCCTACCCTAACTTTAAAGGGTTAGTTCACCCAAAAATGAAAATTCTGTCATTAATTACTCACCCTCATGGCGTTCCAGACCCATAAGACATTCGTTCATCTTCAGAACACAAATTAAGATATTTTTGTTGAAATCCGTGAGCTTTTTGGCCTCTGATAGACTGCAACGCAATTGCCACTTTCAAGGCCCAGAAAGTTAGTAAAGACATCGTTAAAATAGTCCATGTGACTACAGTGTTTCAACCTTAATGTTATGAAGTGACAAGAATACTTTTTGTGTGCAAAAAAAAATCAAACAAAAATAATGATTTTATTCAACAATTTCGATGCATACGTCGTGGTGCTCACATGTACAGCGTCGGCCAATTCTAAGTCGGCATTCTGACGTAGAACCCGGAAGCGCTGCACTGTGTTTACAACATAAACAGTGTAGGAGACTGACAGGGAAGAAATTGTTGAATAAAATCAATATTTTTGTTTGTTTTTCTGCATGCTAAAAATATTCTTGTCGCTTCATAACATTAAGGTTGAATCACTGTAGTCACATGAACTGTTTTAACGATGTCTTTACTACCTTTCTGGGCCTTGAAGGTGGTAATAACGCTGCAGTCTATCATAGGTCAGAAAGCTTTTGGATTTTATCAAAAATATCTTAATTTGTGTTCTGAAGATGAACAAAGGTCTTACGGGTTTGGAACAACATGAGGGTGAGTAATTAATGACAGATTTTCATTTTTGGGTGAACTAACCCTTTAAGTGCTATTAACATTCATGCCCAAAACAAGAAAAAAAGAAATTGTGTATGCCAATGAGGTAAGAAACTTTAATTTATAATAAATTTAAACATGTTTTTTCTTCATATATAGCACACACACTCTGAATATACTTAGTTGTTTGACCTGGCTGATTAGGACAGATACAAGTCAATATTTTGGATTTTAAAGGCAATGCTCACAGCCCACCATCCCTAATTCATATATTTAATTCTTTCTCCCTTTTTAGTAATCAAAGAGCATTCCTAATGGCCGTTTGACATATTTCAGGAATGGCATAAATGACTTGATGAATCTGGCTGCCATTCGAACCCTTTTACCATTCCCTGTGGTCCCCGTTTTACAATCCGAGCCACATTCTCCCCATTCCATTTCAAGAAGCTTCATTTATCCTCAATGTGATCTGATTCAAAAGCTTTTCCGTTGGCCACCATTAGACACAGAGGAATCCTGCTTTGTTTTGGTCAGTTCGATGAAACGATGCGGTAATCTCAGTATCCATTCACCCATCATCCGTGTCCGCCCCCATAGCTCCTCATGCAAAACGCAGCTGAATAATTGTCTGTCATAGTCATGGAGAAATGACCTTAAGTTGTTTTTGTACTTAGTGTCAGCGCTTTGTGAAAATGATGGAGATCAAACATGGCAGAGCGGGCCTGTTTGTTTCACCATCAAAACGTTTGTTTAAAAGAATGCAAATGATTCCCTGTCTGATGAAGCTTTCCTTGAGAGCGGTTTGTACGGCTATGTTTACAGACAAGCTCCTTAAGTTGTCCCCTCTAGCTGGTACGGGCAATAATGGAACTGTTCTCAATTTTGTCATCAGAGAATTAAACGGCTTCTTTTTGAAGTGTGTATTTCTGAGAATGAGGAATGGGCTTGTAACTATGTTTTTGGTGCAGAGATTTGCATAAAAGCCCCTCAGTCTGGTAAGTTTTGAGCGGATTGTGGCAAGAGTGGAGTTAGTATGTGAGACAAAATGAAAGCCCCGGGGGAGAAGGTGAGCCTCTGTATGTCTGGGTATGAAAGGACTAAATCCGACTTGGTTGGTAAACAGAGGCTCTGGGGACTGCTTTACTTTCGCATGTGCACTACTGAGGAAAAGATGCGGCCCTCTGTGATTCTAATAGAGTAAGCCCATTCAAACCAGCACAGCAAAATGCCAATAAATCATTCGCAATACAGACACATTCGTGTTTTAAAGGAAACGATGGAAATGAGGAGACGCTCTACTTAGCGTGAGCGAGACCTGCATAGCACGTCATCAACATGTTCTCATGAACTGTGTCTCTTAAAATGAATCAAAAATTGTCCATATGTTGCCATAGCAATAGACTCCACAAATTAAGAAAAATATAGGAGAAAGCGGGGCTAGTTATCACATTCACTCTACTGAATGCTTCTCAGGGTTTGTTTTTGAAAGTCGATTTCTCTAAAGGCACATACAAAAAAAAAAAAAGGTTTTGAACTTTTCCATCATTCATGCCCAGGAAAAAAGATGTAGCACACAAAACACAATAGCAGGGCATGATATCACACTATATGGGGTAAGTTGTTACCTGCTATTAAACATCCTTTTTCAGCTACTGTAAATTTAAATAATGCAATTTAAATATTTAATAAAACACAAATGAACTTTTTAAACAACAAAAATTGTTAAAAGTAACATGAAAATTTTGAACTGTTGTTTTGGCCAACAAATACTACAATATATATATATATATATATCTTACCTGGGGAACACATGGCACCAGGATGCACTATGGGAAGAAGGCAAGCCGGCGGAGGCAGTGTGATGCTTTTGGCTATGCCTTGGGTCCTGCCATCCAAGTGGATGTTATTTTGACACGTACCACCTACCTAAGCATCGTGGAAACAGTATTCCCTGGTGGCTATGGCCTCTTTCAGCAGGATAATGTGCCCTGCCACAAAGTAAAAATGGTTCAGGAATGGTTTGAGGAGCACAACAACGAGTTTGAGGTGTTGACTTGGCCTCCAAATTCCCCAGATCTCAATCCAATCGAGCATCTGTGGGATGTGCTGAACAAACAAGTCTGATCCATGGAGGCCCCACCTCGCAACTTACAGGATCTGCTGCAAACATTTTGGTGTCAGGTACCACAGCACACCTTCAGGAGTCTAGTGGAGTCCATGCCTCGACGGATCAGGGCTGATTTGGCAGCAAAAGGGGGACCAACACAATATTAGGAAGGTGGTTATAATGTTATGCTTGATAGGTGTATGTATATGGAAATGAAATGTTACAATTTGCCTCAATAAAATGTAGTGGTTTTTAATTAATGTTATGTTTATAATCTTATTTTGAAAGACAGGGTTCACAAGAATTATTAAAATTAACACTCTTTAAAATCAAAAACAAGTATTTGCCAACTTTGTCTTACACGTCTGATGACTGATAAACATAAAGTGACAAATACTGTACCAAATGCTATGTATTTTTGTTCTAGAAGTTGCTATTCTATTTCATTCTGGCTTAGTATTGACCTCATTCTGTGCATTTGTTCTAATTACGGGTTTTGCCTAATAATAAAAACAAGAATTTCCATTTTCTGTTCCTCTTGTTTTTGCTTCATTCTCTGTCTGCAGATAAGAATTACCCTGCTAATAAGCAGGATAATTAGCTTGTCATTTTTCTTCACAGATTAATACATTTTTGATGCTTTTTTGAAGCGATGTTATCAAATGCAACTCTGAAGAAAACAGGTTTCTTGCACGAGCAATCAGTTATGCGGTGCTGACCACTAAATGCCACGACTGACCAATCAGACAGAGAGCGTTTAATAAGATCTAAGATTGATTTTATTCAGCTATTATTAGTGGTGTGTTTGTGAATACACATTAAAACACATCTGTCCGTTACAGCGGGCACCATGCATAAAGAGCAGTTCTGTTCATTACATTTCAATGGAAATTTCCAGTCAAATCTACTGTGACTAAGACTGTTTAAAATAATGATGCAACTTCCCATGGATATTTGAAATAAACAATACCAACCATAATTAGTTGCAAATTAAGACTTGTAAATTATAAATTGCAATGTTAGTATTATGCAAAAAAGGAAGAAATAAGGATGTGTATTTGCTAATAGGAGGGTTTCATATGCACATGCAGCCTTCAGTCCTCAGATCATATTTCATTACAGTATGCTATTTTAAAAGTTCATATCAAGTGTATAAAGTTGATTTTTTGCTTATTGCCATCGCCTTATATAACAACCTTCATGCATTTTGTCCATTGTAATTGTCCGAGTGACGTATATTTGTACGAAACCATCCCATCAGATCTAAAACACTTGTGATAGGCTTACCATAGTGAATTCAGGGTAAGACAAAAACACATTTTGTAAGAAGGACTGATGATGTATTGACTTGTTAATTTTGAAAACAATACCTTTAAAAATGAATAATATAAAAGCATTAAAATTATATATATTTTTAAAAGGTTCCATTAAAAATGCATTGTGCATAGAAGACTGAAAATCCACACCCCATTTGCACTTTCACATCACATTTCTTTCTCATCTTTTTGCACATTGGTTGCAGAATTCAAATAGAAAAGAAAGAAAAAAAAAAAAAAAACAACCCAAGAACAAAGATGAAGAAAAATGTCTGTAAATGCTGTACATATGTTAGGCTGGGCCGCAGCATGTGGTACTGACAGCTTGAACAGATAAACATGTGACTTTGTGGAAAGGCTTCTTAGTCAAGCTTCGATGCAGAAATTTTGGATGTTTCATGCCCTGCAGCAGGAATGCCAAAACACAGCTAGACCTGCATGAGCAGAAAAGTGGAATAAGCCACCGTTACTGTATACTTGATTTGAGTTGTAAATCTGCTCTTATAAAATGAAATATTTTGATTGGTTGAACCACATTCGAAGCCATAATAAAACAGCCTTTATATCAGTTGAATTCTATAATAAAAGTACAATTCACAGAAAAACAAAAAATACAATTTACTAAAACCTACATGCTGTTATTATTTCTACAGAACACATTCATACAGCTCTTTTCCAAACAACAACAACAACAGTTTAGTGATGTCTATCAAGCTAAAAAAAGCAGAACTTTGTGCAATATATTTTTGTCTTATAATACATTAGCTTTGTGTGAGGAACAGACCAAAAAGTAAACTAAATGTAATTTAATGAAATTTAATTTAACATTATACTGAATTTTTTTCCTTCCACTGCATCTCTTGATTGTCATTTCCTATTCTACATATTCAAAATTGCACATTTGATTATAACACATAAAAACCAATGCCATTTTTTGTCAATGACAACACTAATAAATTCGTATGACTTGGCTCATATGAAAATACACAACTTACAGGAGTAGTTAGTTTCCACGCTCTTAAAAATAAAGGAGGGCTTCACAGTGATGCCATAGAAGAACCATTTTTGGTTCCCCAAAGAACCTTTTGGTTCCATGGATGTTAAAGGTTCTTTGTAGAACCACCAATAAAGAACATAAGAGTGCATGGAGGGAAAAAATAACATCAGATATAGGTCTGGAGTAAATAATGACAGAATTTGCAATTATTTTTTTTAGATATTTTTCTCTTTAATACATGGCAACTGTAAATAACCTTCAGTGGGCTAATGAACTATATTATTTAGTGAAACAATTGTTTATTTTGATGATTACCTCTAATAATATTAATAATAAAGTTAATTATTTATTGAACTATAGTGTCCTATATCATATTGCTTTTAACACTGTTTTATAAAACCCTTTTGTCAAACAAATTAGTGGCTTATTGCTTTATTTTAATATGTTTTCTGTATAGCCATGCCTGATGGATTGCAGTTGTGAACACAGTTGATTATAATTAATGAGTTATGGAAAAAACAAGATAATCAAGTTTATTTTATTTCTTTATAATCAGTTGATTAACAGTGTGGATTGCGCATATTACTACATCATCAAGTAGCATTAACGGTTATAATAGGCATTTAAAAACAAGAGTTTTAATGTTATTTTACATGGGAAGAATACCTGTAATTTGTCTTCATCAGCCTGTATGGACGTCGCCGGTTACACAAAGTGTAGCCTGAGGAGGATCAAATCAACTCTACAATTTTCAGAAATGACAGATCCAATTTTATGTACGTCCCTGCAGCATTCCCCAACTGTTGCTGTGTTGACCTCTCACCCCTTCTGCGGTGCTCTCTGCGGTACGGCTGCGGTTGTGTAAGATTGTGCTACATCACCTGTAAACCTTCTCTTATGTTTGGCAGTAACATATCTTTAAAAAAATAAGAAGTGACAACAGCAAAGCAACCAAATCGCAGGCAAACTGATCGACGGCCATATTAATTATGTGCTTAGATTTGAAAATGCTTTCGTTTTATATAATCTGTGGTTCACAGTATGCATCCTTTTCTCAACTTCTGTTCAAACAACTTTCACTCCTACATTTTTGTTACTTTTTCTTAAAATACTCCCCTCTTTTGAGCAAGATATGATTGCTATTGCTTTATATTGGTCACAGTCACCTCGCTGACCTCATGCTATTGCCAGTTCATTATGAATTCGTCGCAGAACACCCACACAGCATTGTTCATGTGCATTTATTTTGTCAGTTCTGTTGGTCTTAATAGACCATGCCTCTCTGGAGTCCGATTATTACACCAAACATCACAGAATACAACACCAACTGGTATCTGTACTTGGGTTTGCAATTTTATAGGTTTCTCCACTGTAGACGGACTACTGCATTAGCTGCTTCTAAGAGGGTTTATTGTTGTTTACCCCAATCCATGTAATCGTTAACAGAAAACAAGACAGAAAATAAGAAAGTTTTACTTTTGGGATGGTGAAATAGCAGGTGAAATAGTGCCCCAGATTTGATGGTGTGACTATTTCTCACTTCTCCTCCCTAATCTCACGAGACAACATTCTGGAGCAAATACTTGTCAAATGACATGTGCTAGAAAGAATGGTTTTGCTTGGGGAAAAACCTAGACATCTTTTTGTTTTTATCAAATCCTTAGATTATCATTTGATGTGGTGCGATGAAAGCAGCAAGAAACATATCACAGATTTGAGCTGAGCAAAATCTTATAAACAAAACAACTTTTTTTTTATTTTTTTATATAGACCAAAATAGAATCGTTGCCCATCAAACATTTCCAGAAAAAGTCCAACGACAAGATGCATGGTAAGACATGGTAGACAGTTGTTATTTGGCACTGATTCACTTGTTAGGAAAGACGTTTACACTGTTGCTTGCATAGCAGATCGCCAAATCCCGAATATATGGAAAATAGCAGATGAGCAGAGGGCTGTCTCTGAGCACATGTCAGATGAGACATGAGGCAGATCCAGAAAGTACGGAGAAAACAGAGTGTGATGGCACTGAAGCAAAAATGCAGCAAGGAAATCTGTCAAGGAATCAAAGTGCTGACAAGTTGAAGGGAAGGATTCAAATGCAGCAAAAAACACACAGTGTTTCTCACAAAACAGGGGGTGGAAAAGCCAAGCGTAATCTAATTCACCGAGATATTTTTGAACTTCTGCCCACGCAAATGTTAAGCACTGTACATAGGTGTCGCTGGTCCGACCCACAGGTCTCAAAAAGGTCAGAGTCATCCTTCAGTTTTGACCTTTTTGGACTGTTTTAGCATGGCACCCTTGTGCCCGATGTATAGCGAAGAGTTTATTTGCATATTCAGAGAAGCGTGCATTCCCTGTCTGCTGATCAGTGGTTTGTGGTGGAGTGAAAATGTTCCCTTTTTGCAGTTTTTTTTTTTTTAGTCCAATGTATATTCAACATTACAGTTACACTTTGACATGGAACAGCATCTATCAATAAGAAATCAATACTGTAACATTTTTGTATGTTTATATTATTGTCACGGTTGGGTGGTAAGACACGATGACGAAAAGTTCAAAACCAAACACTTTATTAACGATCAGGCTCAGGATACATAGGAGAGTAAATGTACGAAATGAGCAATGAACTAAGGGCATAAATAGCAGCAGAACAGAGCCACCAGAGGAGGAGCCAAGGGACTGAAGGGAGCCAGCGGAGGTGGGGCTGAGGAACTGGATGGTTTAGGTAGAGGAGGCAGGAAAAAGAGGATGGGAGCGACCATCAGTGACGAAGGAGACTTGAAGCTGGGTGTGACCAGCGGCGACGAAGGAGACGGGGGATAATCCTCTCCAGCTCCTCAGCTAATTGTATTAAAACCAGGCATAGCTCACCCTCAGTGGCGGGAGTCGTACTCCTTGCCCTTGTACTCCACGAGGAACAGACCAGGTAAGACTTCCTGCCGTCTCAGTGGAGGGTGCGGCTCTGGGTCGGTGGTGGGGCTGGTGTTGGCCTCATCCGCAAAGGGGATCCACAACTAACCAGTACCCACTCCACAAATGCAGAAATGTCCCTCAAGGACAAATTGTGCTATCTGGGAATTGTGTAAAGGCTGGGGCAAACTAAAAGATTTTTCAAATCTTATAAGATTTTCACAAGAGAAATCATAGATTTAACCGTTTTGTTCCCCTAGTGTGTGGAGTGCCGCAATGTGACCAGGAAAGCACACCACACCCTAACAGATTCCATTCACAAACAACCAGAGTCCAGTCTGTGAACACGGGAAATCTCGCAAAATCTTTCGCATCAAACATGACTTTAGATTAAACAAACATGGAGGACGACCGGCAAGAAGAAATAGTGCTTATAGTGTATGGACTCCCTTTTCTGGAAAATTTGCGGAGAAAAAAACAAAGGGATAATGTTTAGATTAAGTCATGGAGACTGTGAACATGGACTTTACATGTGCGAGCTGGAGGTGAGTCTTCCATCAGCTCACACCAGGGGCGAGGCCAGAAATGTTCAAGGAGTTGAGTCTTCATAAAACAGGGTCTATTAATTATGTCAGTATAAACATTATAAAATAATGTTTAGATTTTTGTAACTGTAAACACTGAGAAACTGTTTGTACTTACCTTTACATGTCCTTCTGCAATATTAGTCTGAGATGACGAAACTCATCATAATCAAGTGTCTCTGTCAGTTCGCGTTAAAGGAATTGCCTGGTTTCATTACTAGCCTTGGTTTCTTGTAGCAGGACAATTGGGATATCCAATTTAGGCTTTTTAAAGTATTAACTGATTGATATTGGCTTTGCCATTTTCAAATTTAACTCCACAAACCCACTATTACAAGATTTACAACCTTACGTCCTAAAAATAACATTGTGGACGACACTATCGGAAAGTGACTGACCATGGAAACTTGCATTTAATCATTCTTTTAACTAAATAAAAGTTATAGTCTGATAAAATGTTTATTATATTTATTGTTCATTAAATTATGTCATCTATTTGGAAAATTACCAACTTTTGATTGGGTGGGTACACCCATTGCTTTGTCACTGGTTTCCACACAATTGGATCTCACATTTATTTATTTATTTATTTTTTCGTAATTCCATTTTCTCATCTATTTTTTTTTTTTTTTTTTTTGCATCACACTGCCTTCCTTGCTTTTTTCCCTTAAATTACCCTGATGTACTGTAGTTGCTCAAAGCATATTAAGAAACCTGTACAAGATAATGGTTTCCCTGTTTAAAGCATCTTTTTTTATGTGTGGGAAAATGCCTCTCACATCTGTTTTACTGGCTATGTACTGGGCAAAACGTGCAGTTCACTATAGTAACCTCATTCAATGTGTATGTGTACCTTGTGCTACGAGTATACAACTGAGGTGAGAAAGGTCAAAACAATCCTCTTTTCCACAACTCTTTTCAACAAGTTGACTTAGCCCAAGGAATCAGGTTTTACAATATATGTTCCATCTCAATCCTGTTGAGGATCTCTTAGTTTTCAAGTGTTATTTTTGGTCCAAAATTACCAGGTAGTCCTCTAGATGCAATCTAAAATTAATTTACTACCCCTGTGCTTTACATAGTGTCCTCCAGACATGTGCATATTTCAGCAGGGCAAAGTCGAAGGTGACTGGTATGATTTTTACTACCTTGATAAATTTTGCTCATATGGTGCGACATATCTAAAGCACCCACGCAGAGCCTGGCATGACTTTTATGATCATTTGCTGCCCCTGAAGTGATTAATGACATGAGTCATATAAACCTGGCATTGTTTTTAATTGTACATCCATTAAAGTTCTGTTTTAAAGGATTAGTTTAACAAAAAATGAAAACTCTGCAATCATTTACTCTCTGTCATGTCATTCCAAACCTGTATGTCTTTCATTTAAAGGGGGGTATCACACACAGTTTCTGCCAATCTCATGTTAATCTTAAGTACCTATAGAGTAGTATTGCATCCTTCATATCGCCGAAAAGTCTTTAGTTTTATCATATTTATAAAAGATACATACGCTGTACCTAGTCTTTCCGAAAACAGCCGAGTGCCTGGAGGCGTGCCGTGTGAGCGGAGCTAAAGAGTGACGAGCTGTCACAAACACGCGCAGCTTTTGCGTAGAGATCGGCTGCAAGCTATCAATGGTCTGCTAAACAAATATATTTAAACACACGCAATACACCATCGCGCTATCCATGGATAACTTTTGAATCACTATAATGAATATAGCGTATAGTGAATGATGAATAATGAATTTATGAATTCACTACGTTCGTATTGTTTACACTATATGCACTTAGGCGCCTATTGCCAACAAAACAGACATTTGAAGCAGTTTTACTCACCACCTGCGGTTCCGACTCATGACCGGGATCATTACCGCTGTGACCGCTCCATCTTTCAGTTTCAAACGATCTGTAAATCCAGCGTAGAACTGGGCTTTGTTTATGAAACCATAAGCACCGATCCCGAGGGCTTGAACAGCCACGGAAAAACACGAGATATTCTCCATTCATTTTAACCAATAAAAACACGATTGCAACTATCAGTTTCTATGGTTATTTTAATAACAAATGTCGAGAGCGCATCAATGTAATGCGTGAGAACAAAACTCTCAGCTCCACTTAACGTTGGGTTCTTTGGGAAGCAAGGTTATCTTTCCCTCACAACCAAAAACACACTTCTTTGGTGACATTGTTGATTTCGTGAAGTTCTGTGACCTGTGCAGCGCTGCCGACGACTTCCGTAAAGCCGAACGTGCATTGATGGGCGTGTTCTTGCTTCCCCCCTCCCCTTCCTCCCCTCCCCCCCTCCCCTTCCTCCCCTCCCCCCCCTCCCCTTCCTCCCCCTCCTCCCCTCCCCCTTAACACAAATGCTAAACTTTTGAATAGTATCACTATTGTGCATATTATGAAAGCAAGCTTAAATCTTGATTATCCATGCAAGCTGTTCTTGGTGTATTCATGAGAGAAGTAGCAATGTCATATTTGTGAAAGAATTATTCTTTTGAATCAGATCTTTTTTAACAATGGATTGATCCAGCTTACAAAACCAGTCTGAATGATTTGTTTGCGATTCAGACAGATGTGGTTCTTGAGTGGTTCTTGAGTGCATCCAAATGCATCCATCCGTCGTAAAAAAAATAGCTAGTTATTTTAGTTTTTTAAAGTTTTAAATATGGATGGATGCATTTTTTGGGCTTCAAAATCATGCCCCTATCAAAAGATCAAGAGTACATTAAAAGAAAAAATCCTTAAGTTATGTTAAACTAACTAAATAAATGGAGGTGAGTAAATTTTAACAAAATATTAATTCCTGGACAAACTGTTCCTTTAAATGGATGGTTCACCCAAAAATATCTTGAAAATAAAAATCTCTCTTTTTCTTTCTCCATACAATGTCAGTCAAACCAAAACTATTTGGTTATTAACATTCTTTAAAACATCTTCTTTAAATTATAGAATTCAGGAATGAATTTTGAGTGAACTATCTCTTTAAAAAAAAAAAAAAAAAAAAAGGTCTCAAGACAAAAGGTATTTAAGATGCAGTATACACCACTGAAATTCATTTACGGCATGCTGTTCCCTTTCCAAGCCCATAATCAATTCAATTTTCCTGATCCCAAGTCTTTCTTCCTATGTGTCCCTTGTTGGACACCTTAATATTATTCAGATCTTGCTGCAGACACCTCATAGACAATATGAAAGTCAATGATATTTTGGGGAGGAAATGATTACAATTAAAACTCAACAGAAAGAAGGGAAAGATAATGATGGCTGAAATAAAAGTTATCTTTCCCAATTACTCCAGGCTTCCTTATCAAGGATAATATGACCAGCAAGCTCTCTAGAATGCTGATGAGATTGTGGCACTTTTCTTGGCTCCCCTTGCCATGTCCTTTTAGTGTTTGACAAACATGTAAACAAAGCTTGTACAGTGGCTGTCAAGAGTCCTGCAAATGCAAGCTTGATTGTTGGTTTAATCAACACAAACTCAAAAATCTAAAAATGGATGCATCATTATTTGTGTTTTGTATTTCAGTAGCACTACATTGGAGTGTTCCTTCCATGATTGACTGACTCCCATGTAACATGTAAATGACCTGCAACATTTACTTAAATTTGTATAATTCTTCTCATGGTGTGACATATTTGTTTAAAAACATCATTGCTTCTGGAACTCTCATGCAAATATAGTCTGTGTTTATCTTAAAGGGATAGCTCACCCAAAAATAAAATTCTGTTATCATTTACTCATCTTCATGTCTAACAAAACATGTATGTTTTTTTCTTTTTGTGTGGAACATGCACAAAAAGAGTTATTTATAGTAGAAAGTCCACACTGCTGTTTTCCATACAACTTAAATGAAAGGAAACCATGGTTGTCTATTAATTTCAGCAAAAATTGCAAGTAAAGATTTGCAGTTAACTTAATTTCGGATTGTTTCTCACAGAGAACTATTATATGTCTCCATAAAAGAAGGCATACCATAATTTAAAAAAAAAAAAAAAAAAAAACATTTTTAGGGTAGGAGATTTTTTTTTTTCTACATACATCATTAATGCACTCAATTCCAGTGACTTTGGGAGCAACATCTTTAGCACTATTGAGAAGCTGAAGTCAGCAGTGATGTCATGAAAATCCATCCATTTTAGCGGATTTTAGCCATCCATTTTCCATTTTAGTCTCATTTGAGAGACTTAAGTTTTGAATGCTTGTATCTCCTAAATGCGAATTTTGTCATTGTTTTGGAACACACCAGCTTATTCATAACCAATTCATACCAAAAAGCTAAAAAACTTAAATTTTGATTTCAGGGTGACTTTAACTTAGGCAACTTATTTCTAACTGTTAGTGTTTTGATGTCTTTACCTGCAGTCTTCGCTCTCAACCGATAATATCCATTTGCAGGTTTAGTTTCAGTGAATTATCAGGTAAATATCCACTTTATCCATCATTCATTCTTTCTAATGTGTAGGCCTACTACTAGAAAGTAACTGATTTAGCGAGAAACCACTCCACACAATTCGGCTCACGTGAGTGAACTGTAAATGAATCGCAAACCAATTTAACCTTTTTAACAGATTCATTCATTCAGAACTGACTCAAAGCATGAATCAATCACGAAACGACATCGCTGGTCCTGACAGAAAACAGAGCTAGGCCTACACTCTGACATATTCAGTAAATTAACCGAGTGAAGGATTCGTCTGAGTAGTAATTCAAACAGGTTGAGCTCGTGAGATTAAACATTAAAAGATCCGACAGGTGATGTGAATCATTTGTTAATGAAGCGAACTGTGCAGTTTGCGGTGTGTTTATTCACTAAAAAGAATCGTCTCACTCTCATAAGATTCATTCATTCGTGAATTAAACGGCACTGGTGTGCTTTTGAATCCACTTTTGAATCACTGCAGTACACAGTCTTTTTTATCTTTTCACACTAAGTTGTTCACAAAAAGGACTGAACAGCTGCGCAGGAACACAAAGCGCAAAACTGAGTGAACATGAACAACTCGTCCAAAGCGTAGATATTAATGCGCATGTGCAAGATTTTCTAGACGCGTCTGGAAAATTACCTCAGTAAAATGTTATATATCTACCGACGTCGCTATATGGACTATTTTGTTTTATTTTTTTAGAAGTGGAAGTCATACAGTACGGGTTTGGAACAACATAAAGGTAAGCAAGTGATGAAAGTATTTTCATTTTTACCTTAAACGTGCTATGATGGCTGTAATCATAAACATAACCAAAAATAAACCTCTACACTGTAAACACAGACCATCCTTAGGGCATGACTGTAAAAAATGATCTCTACCCTGAAATAGGAGGAGGGTAGACTACATGTATGTAAGAATTACATAAAAATGTTGGTGAGTACACAATTACGCCCCTCTGGCAAACAGGTCTTTTTTGGGCTTGCTGCTGATTATCACATTTATCTAGATGTCTGTGAGCACTGGGGGAAGCTAGTCCAGAAGTTTACTACCTGGCAACAACCTCTCATGGGACATCCCACACCTGCTGGGCCCCAGATGTGCTCCCTCATGTTTTTTAGGGTTCTGGCCTGCAGAGAAATCCCGCAGGGTTTTCCCATTACTGCTGAGAGAGAAAGAGAGCAGCAAAGAATATCTGCCAATATACACCCTGGGTAGTGTGCAGTGTAATGTCCATTGTGAGGTTATCTTAGTTGTTTTATTTATTAGTTGAGAGTAATTCACATCAGTGTTTATTATGGAACTGATTCATTATCGTGCTAGGGGTAATATATGGACTTTGCTTTCCGCACTGGTAAACATCAGTGACTGCCAAAAGGCTGAGTTGTAGTATTGAGCATACGGATTTAAGTAATCATTGAGAAAAAGGTCTCTAAAATGCAGAGATATAAACAGTAACGTACAGTATGCATAAAGGGCAGACCGCAGCTGGTTGTCACACATTTTTATCCCTGTGAATATTTCAAAAGGGTTGGTTAATTTTGGATTGTCAATTGCTGTATAGACACATACTGTATAGGGTCTTGAGTACAAGCATGTTATTGAACATTTCCACTAGGCCTATTTTTATTATTTATTATAATAAATATAAATATAATTTATCGTCCGATAGTGTTCTAATTGAAATAAATTGAGATGGCCACAATAATTGCACAGTTTGAATTTTAATTACATTTTGCCAAAGAGTATATGAAAAAACACTGTTATGAAGTAGTCAAAGGTTTTCCTTCAAATTAAATGTTTTTTAATATTATATTATATTATATTATATTATGTAAGCAATAAGGTATGAGAGGCTGTGCTGTGTCCCCTTCAGCTGTGACTTATTCACGATACAACACTAGCCTCGAGTACCTTATTGCTTTTAAAAAAACGATTACCACACAATCCAAATATTAAAGCCAAAAATATGTATCAATGCAACTTTCATGAAGTAAAGTTTCACTAAAAGCCTTCCTTCTGCCGGAAAAAAATAGTCCCTGACCGTGAACAGCAACAGAAGTTACATTATTACACCATTAGATGGCGGCAAAGACTGTCTTTATGAGTGTGTCAGTCAGTAGCGAAGACTTTTATATTGAAAAGACTGAACTGTTGTGAACACGGAACAAGACACAACTGACAAATGCTTTGACTAGCACTGTCAGTCATGGGAAAACTCCTTAACTGTTAAAAGGACAAGATAATACATCAGACATTTAAACAGATTTTTTTATTATGAACATAGGATTGACCTGAAGGAAAATGCTAAATCTGAATGAAATAAACTCGCTCAATCTATCTCTTTCTCACAATACTCTTCTACATAATATGGTAAGCTTCAATGAACTATATCAATTGAGAACATACAGTTCCTTAGCGGTCATAGCCTGGTTTTATTGTGAATCAGAATTGTGGATCAGAATCAAGGACAGGAACTAACCGTTTTATAAATTATATTATATTATATTATATTATATTATATTATTATAAGTAGCATTAATATGAATAATATGGGCCTATTTTATTATAATTTGCATTATATTCAATTCCAAGTAAAAAAAAAAAAAAAATGTATTAGGCTTAATAAACAACAGAATGAAATTGTTATCACAATTATAATATAACCCAAAAATAACAACCCAATAGCGGGCAACCGGGCATGTTGTCACACTATATGGGGTAAGTTGTCACAATGGAATTGATCCTCCATTAAACAGCATATTATATGCTTTTCAGGGAAATTTAAAAAGAAAAATTCACATCAGAAAATATATATATTTTTGTTTGTGTGTGTGTGTAAGTGTATGCGTGTATAGGGTTTGGTGTATAGGGTTTCATTCTTCATCTCTAACTTCAAATGCAAATTAGATATCATGTGTTAAAAATGACTGCTGTGATAGGCGTATGGATTCGGAGCCACTGCTATGCATCGTTGAATACAGATGGCCATACCACATATATGAAAACATTATGAAAACAAACCATCGAGGAAGCTCTGAATGTCATGTTTCATTTTATAATGGCACACCAGTTTGCAATGTGTTTTTGTGTGTGTCTAACAAGTATGTCATGCAGTGGTAAAAGTGGTAAGAGGTTAGCATCTGGACAGCAATGTGTTTAGGGGCCACTGAAAAAGTTAATGGTACATATTCAAAGGCTCATTAAATTTTGTCCTCTGTCCCTTTATGTATCAGTGACTAACACTCTACATGAACGGCCAAATATATATGCCATATTCTTGTTGTCTTTTTAATTTAAAAGGGAGCTTTCCATTTTTGCGGATCTTAAAACATTACAGTCCCTCCGAGCCATCTGACTCACATCTTGCTCTCTTCTGTTTTCAGTGCATATAATCTTCTATACTTGAATAACACAGACAGGTTCAGATAGACTGAGCCCAAGGTGAAATGATTTCTTAGGAGAATTTGGTGAAAATGGAGCAGTGTACTGATAACGATCAGAGGAATCGAATCGCTCGTCTGCGAAGCTTCCGTCTTGCATCTTCCGCTTGATGGGGACGGGCTCAAGTACGGTGACATGTGTTGGTGTCTGGCCCAATGTTTGCTCTATGGAGTTTCACAAGATGCTCAGAGAAACATCCAGGGCCTGTCATTTGCCGTGAATGTTGCCTACAGCGACCCAGAGGCTCTGCTTGTGTAAGACAGACATTCTGCCCAGAGGCCATTTTGCTTTCCTGGTATCCCCTCTCATTTTATCTCATTGCATGATCTGAAGTCTAATGCGTAATAAGTTGTTCTCTCAAGTTTTCTTAGTGTGAAGCTTTGTGCTTATAAGGGATGGTTTGTTTGATTCAAATTGTATTCTGTGAAGACAAAACAAAGTTCAGTTTCATCTTTGCACCACAGGCAACCCGCTGAAAGCTGCACACCTTTGAACGAACTAAATGTACAGTATAAACATCCACTGGAACAGATCAGTATGATAATATGTGTGTCATTCTTATATCAATGAACGTGATGGTTGCTCTTGCAAAACATGGTATGTGGTTGCTAGGGTGGTCTAAGTGGTTGTTTAACTGCCTAAATCAAAAGAATCCACTCCAAATTCAGCAAAAGTTTGGGTCAAGTCTATGGGATTTTTTCCACCAATTTTTAGTTTATAAAGGTAATAACACACTTCTCAGAAAAGGCAGCAGCTGTGCGCGCATAGTGGTGACAGAAAATAGTGGTAAGAAGTGGAGAAAAATGGGCAAAATCCACAGAATGAGAGAAAAATATCTTGTTGTGCCTTTGGATGTCAGAATCGGAATGCAAAAAAAAGTCTTCATTTTTATAGAATACCGTTATTGAAGATGCCCTTTGAAGCTAAACACAGACGTTTATGTTGCAAGTCACGGACTGGACAGAAGAAGCCTGCAATGATTAGTCTACTAGTAAAGCATGAATTTTGTTGTAAACCATAAGTATAATATTCACATATGCAGTTCATAGGGGACATGCATACATAGCAGTTACAGCATGAAATAACATTTAAACCTATAACATTTTACATAGATAACTTTTAAACATAGCCTATAACATTTTTATCTCACAATTCTGACTTTTTTTCTTGCATTTGCGTGTTTATATCTCCCAGTTCGGACTTTATAACTCGCAATTGTGAGTTTATATCACAATTCTGAGGGGAAAAAAGTCAGAATCGCGGGATATGAAGTTGCAATTCTTAGGAAAAAATACAGAATAACAAATATATCTCTCAATTATATTTTGCCTTCTAGAATTGTGAGATATAAACTTGGATTTGCAAGAAAAAAAGTCAGAATTGTGAACTTTTTTTTTTTTTTTGTTCTTTTATTCCGTGGCTTCCACAGACTGCTACTGCAGCACTGTAATTTTTTGCCACCAAGTCACAAAAAACGTCATCGCTGTTTGCAAACACAAAATAGGTCTATAATATTTGTTATTTCTAAGGAGGAGAAATAGATACAGTCAAGTGTTCATTTTAATGGCACAAACCGGCACAAATGAACGATACAAGTTGTTTTGTGTAAAATGGTGTAGAGAGTGCCTTCACAGCTCTTGAATTATATTTGTTATATCTGCAGAAGGAAAATAGTTACAGTGTTTGTTTTAAAGGCACAACCCGAGTACAAACAAATTGCACCGGTTTGGAGCGATTTGAATGACATGGGGTGGGGAGTGATGTCACACAACCAAAAAATTATGTTCAATATCTCAAACACCAAACCAGCATAAATGTTCATTTTTGCAGCACAAACAAATGGCATAGTTTTGGGGATTATTTCTTTTTATGGGGTGCCAACTTCACAGAGGTAGAGCTGCTTCTCAGACAGCGTACCAGTTGAGTTATCTTTTGCTGCTTCTTATCAAGCTTGAACGGACAATAACATGCAACATTATTTCAAAATGTCAGTTTTTGGTGAGTATCCTCGTAGACACAGTCTTAAATGAATTAAAAAGCCCTAAATGAACAAAGTGTTAAGAGAAAATCTGATGTGTGTCAGATCTACGTAATGTGCATCAGGTCTTACTGTAAGAGCAGCCTAATATACCTGCTGCCGTTTGTGTTATTAATGTTAATCAAAGAACAAAAGAGGAAAAAAGAATAACCCACTGCTCTTGACTAAATACCTGTAGTATATTTCTTACCTGCACTGTTTGACCAACTTGAAAACCTTAACAACCTTATTTATTAAAATATTCTTGGTATTTCAGATACACAAACTGTATCCGGTATGTAAACTTTTATTTCTTCTCCCTGGGCCACCCTGTCATCGGAAGGAAAGACTAAGAACATTAAACATATTCGGCACAATGATCTTTTTATTGCCTTTCTTAAAACACAGTATTATCGCATCAGCAAAATCCAGTATCAATCACCCTCTAATTTATATGTATTGATATATTGGTACATAAACCATTTTCAGTACATATCTATATTGAATAAAATGTCTTGAGTAATTTAAACTTGCATTTATTCTGTTTTGCAGTTGAAGTTGTGTCCCAGCCTATTTAATTAAGTATCTGAGGTCTGTGTTTTATTTTTAGATTGCACAGATTTATTCTGTATGCACATAAGGTATTAATTTTATTTTAGCAGGTCTTTAAAAAGGTCTTTAAAAGATTTAAAAAATGATTTTCAAAACCTCCACAGAAGCCCTGCTTTGGCTAAAATAATTTACTACTAACTCAGGAACTAGGACATCAGTCCACAGTCAGGAAGGCTCTTTATGCATACGGTCTGAAAATGGACTAAACAGTTTATAAATAGAAGAATTTCAGCACTGTTGATATTCAAACAGGAAGTGGATTTACCCTACAAAGAGCAACACAAGGGCACAAAGTTAAAGGAAAAAACTATGACAAAAAGTCTTTGGTGGCTGTTATGAATCTGCAGGAACCGCTTGCATGTGATAATGTCTGTGATTATGGCGCTCTGTGTGCACAGCCTTGTGTTGGAAACAAAGAATATAATGCATAGTAACTTCAAAAGCCTATCACGTCTGTGAAGCATGATTGAAGGAGTTGAAGAGTCTGGAGCTGCTGTGCTGGCTGGTTTGCAATTACTGAGTGACCAATGAATTCCAAGTCATGTGTCTGTGAGCTACAGTTCAAAAGAGCTCCTTGTCAAATAGTCAGAAAACCAACAATAGAAGAGTTTCCGCTAATTAACACAAAGTTTCACACAGCTTTGAACTATGAGGAAATTTAAGGAATAATTTACCTGTCATTATTCACTCACCCCATTCCAAACATATGCTGATATTTTCCTAAAGAAAAAACAATTTGAAGAATGTTCATGCTGCTCTTTACCATATAATTTGCATAGTGGGTAGGGCTGAAATGATTAGCCGATAATATTTTTGTTGTCGAATAGTCTTTTGATGACCTATTTGAAGGGCCTGCAATAACGCGGTTTGACCAGTGAGGCGCTGTAGCACAATACTGTAATGCAGTCCTCCTGGACCCAGTCCAATAGAAGAAGACATGGCGCTTCGGAGTGCAAACGAAACCGTAAAATGTGGGAAAGTTTAACATAACTACAAAAAAATAATGCTGTCTTGAAGGGCCACCAACTCTTACTCATTGAAACAAACACAACTGACACTGTTCTCACGCCACACGTCCATTTTCTAACGCAGTGAAAGATATATCGCAGAGCTAAGAGGACAGAGACAGCACACCGACAGATAAGACAGAGCAGGTTACTTAAAGTTTTGATATAAAACAAAGTTTCAGCTTTTAAATTCTGTCAATTCAAACAATACATGTGGTTTTGGCGCTCTTTAATGTGGCGTGACAGATCGCTGTAACACCTCAGGTCAAGTGGCACATTAACCTATTATCTCTTCCTCTTGACTTGAATGAGCATCAAAAAAGTATGTTGAAACATGTTGTATGTTGAAAAAAATACTTTAGAGAGGAAAATTTTTCAAAAAATATGCACAATATTACATATTCATATTTTTACTCTTATTAAAAAGTTATCATTACAATACCCAGACTTAATAAAAACGCAATGCCACTCATAGTTGGACTATTGATGACTTCTAAAAAATAACTGAATTGTATGACTTGTTGCAAATATGTCATTTTTAATCAAAGAAAGTTATTAGTGAATAACAATTTTCTTTTATATGTCTTCAGAAGTCTACAAGTTGTTTGGAATGACATGAGGTGTGGAAACTCTTGTATTGTCATGTTATGACAAGGAGCTCTTTTAAACTTTAGATGCCTTGACATTCCACTTGGTGAGAATAGCGAGTAACTACCTAAAAGTCACAATGTTAGTAACATTTTTTCAAAAGTGTGACATTAGCTCAATTGTACACTTTAAATAATGTACAGATTTTGCCTCTTTGTCGCCATCTCTGTTTGAAACCTGCAATTGCAGTTGTTTGCGGAATTTATAATTTTATAAGACAAAAGGTGACATGCTCGAAATTCCTGTAGAAACCCACCAGTACCACCCGAATTATAAAACATTATTACAAGCTAGGGCTGGACGATTAATCGAAAAGTAATCGAAACCGAAATTCAGAACCTCTAGCCGACGTAATTTTCCCATGTCGGTTATTTCGGTTTTTTAATCCTGTTAATACTTCCCACTTCAAAACATACTGGTGAACGCCGAGTCAACACACAGAGACGGTGCGCGAGCGGTGAGCCTTGTATCTTCACTAAACTTTGTCAGTTGTATGTGTTTTAAGGTTTGCCAGTTTGGACATTCAAGCGATTTAGACGATCAGATGTGTATTATTATATCAAGCTACAGTGCTCGCGCAGCTCCATTGTGGCACGAACACTCACAAAACGTGAAGATCGCGCGCACTGAGATGAGCAGAAACTAGTTGTCAGCGCCGTCCTGTGATTTATCGCTAAAGTAGCTTAGAAACTCAAAACTTATTATAGCATATATTTTTATACTTTTGAAGTAACTATTTACAACCCACAGCTTCACAATTAATAGAGAGACGTTATGACTAATTCACACACGCAATCGCTCTCTTTACGTACTGGTACTGTACTAATTTATCTTTATCTGATTTACAACGAGCAGAAATCTGTAAGAAATGTTACGAACCATAGATAAAATAACTGCTGAAAGTGAGCTGTTATGTCAGATCACTCTTTCAATAGGAAAAAATATCCCACCTTTAATAGTCAAGCATATTTACAGTACAGACCTTGTAAGTGGATTATGAGGTCAAAAAAAAAAAAAAAAACAACAACCCAGAAACAAAATAATAGTTCATTAATCGTAATCGAGGTAAAATGTTCAATTAATCGAGGTTTTGGTTTTAGGTCATAATCGACCAGCCCTATTACAAGCTTACCATTGTGAATCTGGCTAAGGTAAGGAGATAGTTTTGAACACTGGCTGGTTATGTACATGCTCAAAAATTTATTTTGGATAATTTTTAACCAAAAAAGGTTACGGACAGCAGCTTTAATTGGAATAGTTAAAAAATCATCACTCAGTATTTTCCCTAGAGGAACAATGAAATTGTAGATCATTTCTGACAGTCTTTATTTTTTTGTTTATTTTTAAATTAGTGCTTAATAGCAATACTGCTGTTTATCACCATGTTTTCAGTTCAGTAAATTTAGTTTAATTTTGTGCAAATTAGCTTAAAGTTTAATGCTGTCACCAAAGTTGAGATTTTCATAGCTCCTTTCCCAGTTAAATACTATGTTTGTAAACACATCATATATTCAGATTATACCACTTAACTAGATTCAGTGTAGGTCAAAAGTAGCTTGACTGTATTTGAACTGCTTTAAATTATTGCAGCTTAGAAACTGCTAGTTCCACAGTAGCTTCTGCAACACTCATTTGCTCTGTTATTCCAAAGGGAGGAGCAGCCGAATCAATGTGCAGTCTTTCTGTATCTTGTTAAGAACTTGAAGACCAAGCTTGCATCCGGTGAAGCATAGTCTTGAATGTGAATCACCTAGCTAATGACTCTTTAAGAAATCCATTGTATACACCCCACCTTGTCACACTCACTGCTTTTGCAACCTTTGATGGCTTTCACGTGTTATCTTGAAGAGTACTTGTGATTTTAAAAGCGAAATGTGGTTTTATGTCACCAAAAAAGTTAAAGGAAGCCATGCAGATGCATTGGGAGATGCTTGTACTAGTGTTCCAGTTGTCACTATCATTTCCTGCCTGCCACATACAGCCTTGGTGGTGGTTAAAACTGCCCCATGACCAGTTTTAAAATCACTGATCCCTGACACATTCCAATTCGGAATGAAGAGTCAGTCCCGATAACAGTCCCCCAGTGACATCTAACTAGTGCAGAAGTGAAGTAGTGCCACGAATGAGAAGCAATGAGCTGCTGTGGGCAGAGCTTTTTGCAAATGTCTTTGATGCATAATAATCTTTTCAATACCACAAGCTTCTGTGGAGGAGCATTTTGTAATCTGAATCTGAATACAGAACAGGCAGTTTGGCCTTTTTAATTGTAGTGATATATCTGAATTTAGAAGCACTGGTGCACGCCTTATTCATTTGGTGCCTTGGTACCCTAGAGCCACTTGAGTGTTTCATTAAATAAATCAGCGGAGCGGGATTCCTGTAGCCTCAGTTAATAAAGGAAAAGTCTAACATTGTCAGCTTTAGGATTTCAATGAATATATTTTACATATTGAACAAGCTATACAAAGATACATGTTTATGGCAAGTGCTGTGAAAAAGTTGACATTTTAAGAAAAAAAGATGTGCTTTCTGACGATTTCTACCATGAAAGCTTTTTTTCCTCTCTGTTCTTCTTCATAAATGAGCTCAAAAGGGGGTCGTAATTGTCAGAGCACAGCCCCTTTGGATCGTCTTATGATTTCATGCTTTGTTCAGTGGAAATTTGTTATGGCACTTGACCACCACCGAGGTTTCCAGCACATTCCTTTATACCACCATTTCCCCTCTGGGATTTGGCCTAGAGTGTGAGCCAACACATTTTTTAGTGGTTTAATTAACAAATCATCATGACTTCAATGGTGTTCAAAACATGGATGAATTTTTGCTCTGATGGTATATAAATACTACATGAATTTGATATGTATTCTCCCTGCATATGTGACATTCATCCTATGAAAGATTATAAAAAAAAAAAAACGTTGGGCAGTGAGGAATATCAGATGGTATCATGACAGCTTAAGTCAAGTGGGCTGTGAAAGACTGCCATCTCCAAGAATCTTCTCCCACTGGTAATCTTCCCATCTCGTCAGACTGCTGCTAAAGCCTCTTCATCCTTTTGTCATTCAGCATTACTTAAAACAGAATGAAATTTCCTTTATTTTTACCCAGACTGACACAAAGGCATGGTGCTTTTTTTTCAGTTTCCTGCTATCACATACATTTTGAAAATGGCTGCATTGGGGAAGTGATACTGACATAGTCAAGCTGTGCTAAACTACAGCATATAACCTCCTTAGGAGCCTTCTTAACAAACACTATCACGGCATACTCCCTAGATAGATCATTTTGTCCCACTTATTTAGTCTGGCGTAAAACAATTGGTCAGTGGGGCAGGAAACAGAGATTGATGTGGATACATTAAAGGATTGTAAAGATATTCTTAGGTTTATTTTAAAAATCCAGATTTTTATTTCATATTTTAGTATGTCAGCAGTCGACTCGTTCACTTGCTCACATTGATTTTGTGAAGCGCAGATGGTTTAGGAGACTATGCACCTCTCAAGGGCCTCCAGTGTTTATTATCCTGCATTACGATTGATTCTTAAAGGTGAAGGGTGAATTTTTCCCCAAACGAAATTGCAAAAATAATGACAGGCTTCACTAACACTCTCCTGTTTACCATTGTTTGGACAAACAGTTATATAAAATAAAATTAAAGTTTAGTATTACAAACAATGGATTAAGAATTTGATAGCACTGACAGTATTTATATTCATATGGAGATTGGTATTCAATATTCATGCAAAGCTCTTGGTGAATTTTTGAGAGGGCTTCATACATGTGACCCCTTTCTGGAGGTCTGAATTCTCACAGCATGCATCTAAATAATTGGAATTCTGTTTGTTGGTAAAAAAAAAAAAAAAAAAAGAAGAAGAAGATGATACTTGGTTAATTTCCCAGAAGTCATTGTAGGCTCTGTACAAAATCAGATCGAATTATGTGGGGCTTAAATAAAACATACATATTCTAATTCATTCCTGGTCCACAATAGGCTATCAGCAGCTACTTAATGTGTAGTGTAATTTTATTTTTTTTTCCAGTTTATATTGGTATTTCTTCGATCATTAAAGTTGCAAATGTTTACAATTTAATTTGGAACCGCAATAAAAAAAGTGTGGTTTCACTTTCATCCATCTTTCTACATCAGCATTCCATCTAAAAGTAATGCATTTCAAACATTAAACAGAAAAGTACTTTCTTCAAACGACTCAATGCTTACAGAACTATGCTTCATGCTGCCATTCTAATGGAGAATTTTACTTGAAACTTTTCAAAAAAAAAAAAAAAAAATAGAGGGAAAAAAAAGGCATGAAAGTGAAAGCTGTTTTGCTTCACAGGCTGCTGCTCTCGTGGGTTTACTGAGACATACGCATGCTGCTTTTTTGTCCGCTGAAATCTTGCGTGGGCCTCCATCATTATAGTTGACATGTGATGTGATGTAAAACAAGCAAATAATTTGCACCACTGTCTCTCTAGTTCGCAGAGAATCTGAGATTAAAGCGCATCCAGCTGGTGGATTCAGGAAAGCAACTTTCTTAATTGTTTGATTTTTAGAGAAGTGGGGCTTCTGGCTCAAGCTCAGTGTGTATTCGTGTGTGTGTGCACACGTGTGTGCGTTTGGGGCTGAAGTTGGAGGTGGATGTGGAGGGGGTGCGGAGGAGGTTGTTCTAAGGTGAAGAAACATACTAACAACAGATGGCATGCAAGGTTTGTGCATTTGACTCCCTTGATCTCTTGTCTAAAAGTTTGATTGGCTCATTATTTACTCTTCTTACTGCAGAGATGATCAAATGAGCTTTCTTGAATGTTTTATTGCATTTTGCTCATTATTGTCACATAGCCACAATCTTAAAAAGGGACAAAACAAATCATAGGCAGCCCATAGTCCGTGTTAGGAACATTATCAACAAGATTATGAAAAAAAAAAGATACTGTATGCTAGATGTATAATGTTGTCTGCCATAAACCCCATGAACTGTTTTTTTTGTCCATGTCTGTTATGCTAGTGCATTCCTAACCATTGACATTGAAGTTCACTTTTAGCACGTCTTTGGTCTCCATGAATTTCTCCGTTTTAACTTAGAGTCACTACCTTTTTTATGCCACATGTCCAGGTCCTGGACTTTTACATGGGCAATTCCCTTGGAGCAACCTATATGAGGTGCTTCGCTCAAGGGTACAATGGTGGCTCATGGCTATCCTTGAAGGTATCAGGTCAGGATCTTTCCAGGTAACAAACACTGAGCCTTGTCATACCGCCATGCTTATATGGAAATGTGCTCTCATTATTTGGATGCAATAGTTCCTACATGCATTTGCGTGCATGCATTTGACTAGGTTTTACAGAAAACTAAAAATGTCCACAACCAAAAACAGAAACAGCAAAGTCTACTCCGATCAGTCTGCAAAGATAGCCAAACAATAAAGCATATTGGACACGATTGCCAAACCTGAAAGAGAATGATAACCAGATCCTGGGCCTTTTTAATAATGCCTGGATAAAATGTCAATAGACATTAGGTAATTTCATCATGAATGCTTTTATTAAATTTGTGTAAAAGCCACTGTGGTTTCAATGCCAAGATTTTATATGAACAAAAGTCCTTGGGGAAACAGGATAATCTCATTTCTATCTTCACGTGTTAAAATCTTGCCTTTAGTCTCGCTGTCATTGACGCTGGTGTTTGTTAACTTTAGCTTTTAAAAACGTACATTACTTAATAGCAGTGTCTTTTGTTGGGAATGATGTATGTGTGAATCATACCAGGTATTATAATTTATATAAAATGTACATTTATATATTTTAAATATCACTAAATCTTATAAACTTATATTCATAAGAATGAAACACTCAGATATGATGTTGCTCAAGGTTGTGCTGTAAAAGTTCAACCTGCTTAACTTTAACCAGTGTCTGAATAAAATGCAGTTAAAGTTGAATGTCTTTGCCAATTTGTTCACTTCATTAATTAACTTCCATAATTTCACTTCATTAATTAATATGATTTATAAGATTATTGGAGAAAAAGGAAACTAATTTTTTTAAAAGCATATTTTTCCTGAATTATTACTGTAAAATCAAATAAAAACAAATTCATAGTTGCCATCTTAAAACCATAAAAATGCTAATCTGACACAATAAACAATGCTGTTCATTTTCATTACAGTAAAAATTATGGAATTTAATAAAAACAGGCTACATCTTAGCAATCACTTGAACGGAGGAAGAGTCATATTTGCTTATGCTCAAAACAACATTCATGTGATTATTGATCAACTTTAATTATAGGTTCCTTGGAGTCTTCCAGTGTGTTTACCACAACCACACTTAACCATAATATCAAACGTCACGGGGGAACCTTAAACACTTAAGTGTGATCATTTGTTTTCAGAGAGGAAGCTATTGTGCCTAAATGGCAGTGCCTTGTTTTCATGCCTATGATGGATGTGTGCACATCTGCTTCCACAGGTCCACTTCTCCCTACGTATCTCTAACACTTTTATATAGGCTCCAGTACAGCCATTTACTCTCCTTCTTGCAAGCTTTAAAGTGGATATTAAGCTTAAATATGAACTATTGTAGTACACTCTTAAAAATAAAGGTCCTTTATTGTCATCTATAATTTCATGAAGAACCTTTAAAGGTGCAGTAAGTGATTTCTGAGAAACACTGTTGAAAGTGGATCGGACCGAGCAGCACAACACACTTGTAGCCAATCAGCAGTAGGGGGTGTGTCCACTCATGATGGGGGAGGAGAGAGTGTGAGCAAGAGGGAGATTTGAAGAAAGACTGTAGAAAGAGAGATGGCTGAAAGACATTACAAAAGAGAAAAGGTCAAAGGAATATCACTGGAAAAAGAAGAGTTATGATCAGGCAAGAGCTTTAGGACCCGTCTTAATATTAGAAAAGCTTTCCAGCGCTGGGAAGACTTAAAGGCACAGCATGTTTTTTTCTGCCGCTAGGGGTCGCTAAACTCTTCAAAACAATAACAAAGGCGTAGATTGATGACGCAGTGAATGAGCGTGGAATCATGGAACTTGTCGTCATGCTGATGGATCTAATAATGTTTATGGCGAAGTAATGTTTATGGATGAGTTAATGCATTCATGTTTTTTAACGTGACTGTGGTATAAAGCAGGGCGTGGCCGAGAATCGCGGGTGCGATTGCTAATGAGAGACCGATATCAGTGCCACACACGAGTCCTGGGTGATATAAAGGAATGAGGACATTTCATTCTTCCAAACTGCTCGCAAGTGCTGAAATACTACTCATACAGGTTATTTGATTAATTAAAATTGTGAGGTAATGTTATTCTACGTATTAGTTTGTTGGCTGTATGAGACGAACAGTAAGCTAGATCAACATTAGAATATTATACTGATGATATTCTAATATTTCATCATGTTGAGCATAACACTGATTAGTCTTATGTAGCCTACATTTGCTTACCTTGTCTAATAATGTGCAAGAGCGGCGTCTATGTGAAGTCAAAGTTGTCCCAAAGCTCTCACCATCTTGGAAACGCTACGCCGATATTGATCCTCATTTTATTTTTCCTTTTTTTGCTGTTTCACAGAACCAAGATATGCTGTTGTTGTAATGTTAGCTATAGTAAAAGGACAATTTTGAGTGTTATTGTTTGTCTGGAGCTGGTGTGCTGCTGGAGACTAACAACCAACTCTTTCTTGTATATTCCCTTGTGTACTGTATGTTTATTTATTGTTCTTCCTTTGTCATTTGTTCGCCACCTTCCCTTTTTTTTTTTTCGCAAAGCATTATTTTGCTTCGCTTCAGCTATGATAAAGGGACGTCCACTCTTGCATTGCATGTTCGTGCATTTTGTGGGCGGAGCAATGAAGGGAGGGAGGGGTGTGTTTGTTTGAGAATATCAACAGTGTTTCTCAGAAATTGCTTACTGTGCCTTTAACACCTATGGAAGCTTTCCATTCACAAAAGGTTATTTATAGTAAAAAACAAACAAACAAAAAAGTTCTCTGAATCATTAAAATGTGCTTCACGCTAAGAAAAAAAATGTTCTTTTAAGAACTGTTCACTGAAAGGTTCTTTGGGGAACCCTAAAAAGTTCTTCTATGGACTCAATCCTCCTTTAGGAAAATTTATTTTTTAGAGTGTAAAGTGCACATGGAAAAATCATATAATATTCAGCAAATATAATGTGATTTACTTGCAGAACATTAATTTTACTTGTTTCATTGTTCTTTTATAACCTTTGCCTGTACGTTCATAACAGTAACTCAAAAATCGTATTGGAGGATTTGTTATTGAGATGTTTATGGCCATTCATGGTGTTATTTATTGATTCATTTGAACATCTTTCATGTACTATAAATACGAGCCATACCTGAACCTTGGGGACATCTGGTGCACGCCAGCCCAGTCTCAGTGAAGGAGACATGTGATGCTGGATTTATGGCAGCAATGATAAGGCACAATAAGCATCAGTACACCTCATCAAGCACTGCCAGTACAGCTCTGTGCTTGTGCCCGTCCTCTTGGCCACCCACTAGAAAGATGATGTTCTGGCAACGAGGAGACAGATCCTCCGTCTCAGCTACCAATAAAATGTAGCTTTTAAGCATCAGTTTGAATCCAGATCAAATTAAAGCCGTTGATTTATTTTCTCTACCATCGTTGGTATCCATCGCCTTCTACATATTTTGAGTTCTCAAACCACAAAATAACCTACTTTAATATTCCTACGGAATATAACAACAGCGGCACACCCAAGGAAAAAGTCAACAGGAAGACATGCTCCTGAAAATGGCCCATAACTCTATTAGTATCTAACTGGAACAGGAAATTAAATACATGAAAAATCTGTACCATTCTGCTGTCTTCTTCTTGAGTGCTATTCAATCCGAATATCCTGTCCTAATGCTGTACTGCATGCTCTTCAAGATCAGCTCTCGTCCTATTACAATAAACTTTAGATGAAATGGCTTTATTTTGTTTGTTTCATATAACTTTTTCTTTATCATCATTATTTATTTTTCTTTTTTTTTTCAGTAGGCCAAATTAAGTTCATCAATACCTTTGTTTTTTTGTAGTGCTTAGTGGAATGACAATGAAAGAAGAAAACAAAGATGAACAATGTGAAACAAGAATATAGAGGGCTGTGCAACAATGACAACTAGTTCTCTAGGGCACCCACTCGTTTCTTGAGTGCTTTGTTTGCATGGCATGTTTCTATGGCAACACATTTTATGCTATGATGATCCTTGTCCAAGTGCCTTTAGCCTGAAGTTATATGTGACTGAAAGACTGAAAAAACAATGCTCTTACGTTGTATTTGTATTTCTTAATTATTGTTTGTGCAATGCATTTCAAAACCAAAGTCTCAAAAGAAAGTTTTACAATTCTTGTTTTAACAAAAACAAGAATTCTTTGGCTTTATTTATTTATGATTTACTTTTATTGTTCTTTTATTATTTGTTTTTTTTTTTATATACTACCATTCAAAAGGATTGTTTGAAAGAGACAGAGACTTTTACATTGTTAAAAACTTCTGTTTAAAAAAAAATGCTGTTCTTTTGAACTTTCTATTCATCAAAGAATCCTCAAAGAAACAAAACTGTTTCCAACATTGATAATAATAAAAAAACTACTGTGTACTTACATTTACATTAATCATTTGATACAATGCACTTATTGTGTACATGCATGTTTTTATATAGTACTTTAATTAATTTCTGTAATTACATATATAATTAGACCCTTACACCTTAACCCACCCATAAACCAACCCATATCACCAAACCTGTACTAACCTTACCCGTATCCCACCTCAATAGCAGCAAAAGTGTTTTGCAATACAATATGAACACAATAAGTACATTGTACAAGTACATTTTTTGATGCAAGTACATAGTAGTTAAGGCCACCTAATATAAAGTGGGACCAAAAATGTTTCTTCTTCCAAATGAGCATACTAGAATGATTTCTGAATATCAAATGCATATTAAAATTTCAACTATAAAAATAAATGTGGCCATGGTGAGTATAAGAGACTTTTAGAAACATTAAAGTGCACCTATTATGCCTCCTTTTTCAAGATGTAATTTAAGTGTCCACAGAATGTGTCTGAGAAGTCTCAGCTCAAAATACCCCACAGATCATTTATTATACCATGTAATACCCATTTTTGAGTGTATGCAAAAACATACTGTTTCCGTGCATGCGTCTTTAAATGCAAATGAGCTGCTGCTCCCCACCCTCTTTCCAGGAAAGCAATTCCTTCAACAGATCCTGCATGCATCGCATCGGATACATCTCCTTGGTTTTCATTATCATCTATATCGCAATCATGCTCACGGACATTGCAGTTCTTCTTCATCATGAAACGTTATTATATGCTTGCGTTTTAAAAGGTTAATTCACCCAAAAATGAAATTTCTGTCATTAAGTACTCACCCTTATGTCGTTCCACACCTGTAAGACCTTCATTCAACTTTGGAACACAAATTAAGATATTTTTGATGAAATCCAAAGGGGTATCTGATCCACACATAGTGTCATTGCACCTTTTGACGTCCAGAAAGGTAGTAAAAACATGGTTAAAATAGTCAATGTGACTACAGTGGTTCACAACTTTATTCAACAATTTGAACTGTTGTCATATGTAGTAAACTCAGTGCAGCCTTCCTTGTTTACATCCAAACGCCAACTCCGTATTGGCCAAAGCTGAACATGTGAGCAGCACGATGCATGCATGTGATGCTGACACAGGATCCGGCCAATAATCTGGCCAATAAGCTGGCATTCGGATGTAAACAAGGAAGCCTGCACTGAGTTCACTATGTATGACAACGGTTCAGATTGTTGAATAAAGTCATTATTTTTGTTTTGTTTTTGCGCACAAAAAGTATTCTCGTCGCTTCATAACATTAAGGTTGAACCACTGTAGTCATGTTGACTATTTTAACCATGTTTTTAACTACCTTTCTGGACGTCAAATGGTGCAGTGACGTTGCTGCCTATGTGTGGATCAGATACCCTCGGATTTCATCAAAAATATCTTAATTTGTTATATTCTGTATACATATATAATTATTTGGGTTGTATTGTAAATTATCAGATATATATCTGAGCACAGGTGCAGTCAAACCATAGCACCTCTAGACCAGAGGAGCATTAAGTGCTTTGCCGAAGGGCAAACTAGCAGCGGTCACAGGAAGGGCCTAAAGCGTAATTTAAACCTGAATCTTCCAGGGCACGGTATACAGCTGTTCCCACTGAGCCACCTGCCCCTACAGTACATGAGAACCTGAAAACATATAAAAGTCGATTAACTGTAATGCCACTGACGGATGATTGACAAGGTGAGTTCAGTGTTCAGTGAGGAGGCCATCTTCCTAGATAAAGCTCAGTCCCGGCTCTTGCACTCCTGTGTGCCCTATGTTCACCTGTAAGCCATTGTGGTGCAGGATAGGAAGTCGTGAATTTGTGATGCATAGCCTATAAAGCTTAGTAGAAGAAATGGTGGATTCACCTACTCTCTCCAGTCATCTTTAGCCTGCCTATTGCCAAGCATAGCCAAGAGGAAGAGGTACAAAAAAATACAGCTTGTAATATGTGATGAAAAGCATCTGATGCTTATTGGGCTTAAATTGTGTTTGACCATGAATAAATCCACCTGTTTCTCCTGAAATGGTTTACTAAAAATCAGTATGGCTCTCCATGTAAGCAATGACCACCTGGCCTCATGTCTCTGAACCCACTTCCCTCTCTGACTGACTGATTTGTCCGCCCAGGCACAACATGGACACCACGTTCCCTGGACATTCACACAATCCAACCTGAACATTTCTTCTGCTTTTCACTTTTTATTTCTTTGAGAAGCATCACACTAATCCCAAAGTGTCAGTCTTCTCTCTGTCTCACATATATATATATATATATATATATATATATATATATATATATAATATAGACGATATGTGGTCTAAAGAAAACACACCACATGCATTGTAACATTACATATAACATTTACATATAATATATTATTTTGCTAATAAAATGGATCAAATGCATGAGTAGTATTTTTATTTTGCGGTTAGAACACTATAGGAAACAATGGATGCATTGTTTTTACTTTTGCTCTGGCACTTTTGTCTTTTACATTTTACCCTTCTTCTTAACTGCCATGCAACACGTCTTCACACATCTTAACATGTCAAATTAGAGGTGCCATAAATGTCCGTCATTATCACAATCACCATTTTAGTTCATTTCGAAATTGATATCACACAAAACAATTAACTAAATAGATTCATCTTGCATTCACGCATTTAAAAATACATTGACGGTGTAAAAACTATATATGGAGAACAGATTCAACAACATAAAGCACTTGAGACCATCACATAACATATGTATTTAAATGATATGAAATGATGCAAAGTAAACAAATGTTAAAAAAAAAACAGAATTATTTGTATCTTCTTTTTACTCTGCAATGGAGCCAACATAATTGCATATCTCAGAGCAAAATGAGCCAGTGAATTAGCATTTTTACTTTCACATCTAGCACTGATTTTAGTACATGTACCATATCACAAAATGGCTTTTTTTTCTGGTGTCATCAGGTGGAGTCAGTTTTAAAAAGGCCAATAATGTCTAACGACAGCACTTTAGCATAGCAGGATTTTTAATGAGTCTTTTGCTTGCGGATATCTCTCGATTTGTCATGGCGCTTTCAAGAATTTCAGACTGTATTATAATCTTTCATATAAGAGCTTTAAAATCAATGGTGCATACACTAGCCATTTACTACTGGTCCTCATTAAACCTTTGTATGGCTTGAGCTAGTGTTTCAGTGAAGCATTTACTCTAAAAATCAAGTTCTGAAGAAGTGGAGAGCCAGTTTTTGCAGTACACTCCAATCTCGATCACCTTGGTTATGTCTGAATTATTGCAGCATGCTGATTTATTATAACCATCAGACGTGAGGTGACAAAGCCAAATCTTCATTAATTAAAAACCGAAAGGTGTCTGAGAGGTGTAACAGATGTGTTTTAACAATGGCAACTACGGCAGCACGGAACGGCCAAGTGACAAATAGCCACTCTGTTTGTTGAGTCCGTATCTATGTGTGTCCCCTAGGTGACAGCTTTATGTGTCTGGGTGATCTGTTTCGCTTTGGAGAATGTGAATCTGTTATTTTTATTCGAGACAAAACCAAGCCATGGTTACTATTTACATGGAAAGCAGTAATGGTAATGCTAGAGACAAAGGGTTCTTTGTTTGAGCCTGTAAATCACTGCATTGCTTTTAATGTTATGAATATTTATGACTATAATTTTTACCAATTAATATGCTAGTGGTGAACATGATTTCAGCAGGTACATGTTCCTGTACAACATCTTAGTTGATCCTGGATCAACATTCCAATCACCCAATCAGATTTGAGTTTACAGTTTATGTCAAGTTCAGGCTTACATGCAGGGTTAGGTGCTTCTACATCAGTGTTATTCACCTATCATTACCTTCTGATTTTAGGGATAACGTATGGGTAGTGATAGGGATAGGACTACATTTTCAGACAGATATGTTGTTCCAGGATCAAAAAAAATATGTCTTACTTGGCAACATCAGGGTGACCATATGCCAGTGTTCTTTTATGTGCTATTAGAACTTGCATTTTATTCTCTCTTTCGCAGTTCAGATACAAGATAATTAAGCGCACAGTAACGTTACCTGTGGCACCCATTAACAGACGGTGTCGATTTTCCTTGATGATCACCTTTACCTCAGAGCCCACAGAAAGCATCTCACACCAAATAATAGTTCTTTAATGACACTAGTGACTGTATGGACTGCTGTAATTAGAGGTGGCACATTCTCTGAAAATGAAATTAGACATTATCACATCATAGCTGAAAAACCTGCTCATCAATTACCCTAAAGACCTGCGTGTATGTACTATATACTTGAAAATACCAGTACATGTTTCAATGATTGTTTTATAATTAATTTCTGTGCAGTTAAATTGTTCCTAACATGATAAAAATTAGATTTTCCATTTCATTCATATGGCTTTAAAGGGGGTAGTTCACCCAAAAATGAAAATTCAGTCATTAATTACTCACCCTCATGTCGTTCCAAACCTGTAAGACTTTCGTTCATCTTCAGAACACAAATTAAGATATTTTTGATAAAATCTGATGGCTGCATTGACAGCAAGATAATTAACACTTTTAATGCCCAGAAAGGTACTAAAAACATATTTAAAACAGTTCATGTCATGTGACTACAGTGGTTCAACCTTAATGTTATGAAGTGACGAGAATACTTTTTGTGCGCCAAAAAAACAAAATAATGACTTTATTCAACAATATCTAGTGATGGGTGATTTCAAAACACTGCTTCACGAAGCTTTACGAATCTTTTGTTTCGAATCAGTGGTTCGGAGCGCGTATCAAACTGCCAAAGTCACGTGATTTCAGTAAACGAGGCTTTGTTACGTCATAAGTGTTTCAAAACGTTTCAAAATTTCGATGGTTCACGTGACTTTGGCAGTTTGATACGTGCTCCGAACCACTGATTCAAAACAAAAGATTTGTAAAGCTTCGAAGCTTCATGAAGCAGTGTTTTGAAATCGCCCATCACTAGATATTGTTGAATAAAGTCGTTATTTTGTTTTTTGGAGCACAAAAAGTATTCTCGTCACTTCATAACATTAAGGTTGAACCACTGTAGTCACATAAACTGTTTTAAATACATCTTTAGTAGCTTTCTGGGCATTGAAAGTGTTAATTATCTCGCTATTAATGCAGGCCTCACTGAGCCATCGGATTTTATCAAAAAATATCTTAATTTGTGTTCCGAAGATGAACGAAGGTCTTACGGGTGTGGAACGACATGAGGGTGAGTAATTAATGACAGAATTTTCATTTTTGGGTGAACTAACCCTTTAATTTTTAAGATTATTTTATGTTGTGGGTAAGAGCACTAATTTTTGATATGTGTCGTGCTACAGACTGATCTTTGGTGTACCTGCTGTTCCATCATTAAATGGCAATATATCTCTGCTCAAGTGGAGCAGAAGTAGTCAATATCACCTTGTGCACCATGTAGAGTTTAAGCTCAGATTTGCTGGTAGCCATCAGCAGATGAACTGGCCCTCCAAGGACTAGCTCATCATCCACAGCTCAGGCACTGAGGCAGAGAGACAACAAGATTTCTGATTGCTTTCAAAATAGCTGTTGTGTCATTATATATTTTGAGAATCAGGCTTCTGAAACGAGTGGGCTAATTGTACACAGACCAAGTGTTAGGACTTGATGATTTAGTGTTCTGTTTAAACATTTTTAAAATATTATGTGCTATGTTGGGCATAATTAAGAAGTGCACAATTCAAGTTCACTTGGTTATGATGAACTTTCACTGTTGTTTTGTTTTGGTGTTTTTGTAAAATATACAACACTTAAATATAGGAATTAGTTTTCAACCAGCATTTTTTTGACCCACACATACTAAGATATATATATATATATATATATATATATATATATATATATACTACTTTATTCTTATATTTTAGGTTTTTTTTTTTTTTTTTGCCCCTGTAAAGTCATTACATAATTCATAGACTGCACAACAACAAAAGTCAAAACTAGCCAAATATATTTGTCTGAGCAAACATTTTCATATTGGAGAGTGTTGCTGGTTTGTTTGCAAGCTTCCAGTGTGCATCATAGCATGAATAAATGATGTGGATACTGCTATTTACTGTCAGTTACACATTTAGTAATGTTGTGTGGTGATGTTAAGAGTTCATCTACTCTTAATGATGTTTGTCACTAGTTTGAGGTTTGTATTTTAAGAGTTGAGTTTGTGCATCTATATAAAACTGATGAACAGAACATCTTTGCTTTGCACAATATTTTTTCTTCAGAGGTTAAAAAGTAGTGGCTTTAAGTTTTTAAGTTCTGCTTTAAAGAGATAGTTCACTGAAAAATGAAAATTCTGTGATTAATTACTCACCCTTAAGTCATTCCGCACGTCAAGCAAACATGCTTGGGCTTCCGTTTACCACAACTGATGTGTGAGTTGATGAATACTTATATGCGAATATAAGCCTAAATTAAATCTGTTCATCATATAAAGCGATGGTTTATCATATAAAGTCTCTTCAGAAAATTTGGACTAAACCGCTGAATTCATATGGATTAGTTTTACAATCTCTTTATTTCTTTTCGAAGCGTCAAAGTCGTAGTTGCGTAGACTGTCAACGGAGGGCCAGAAAGCTCTCAGATTTCATCAAAAAGATCTTCTTTTGTGTTCTGAAGATGAACGAAAGTCTTGCGGGTTTGGAACGACATGAGGGTGACAGAATTTTATTTTTTTGGTGAACTATCCCTTTAAGAGTCACATAAAACGTGTAAAGTAATGACAACAAAATGAAATATTATTGCGTTAATGCTAATTTATCAGTAATTTTTTGGCCTGGTTTCACAGACAGGGTTTAAATGAAAAGTTGCTTTCAGTTAAGATGGCTCAAACATGCATTTTAGTCTGGGACTTGGCTTAAGCCTCTTCTGTGAAACCGGGCATTTATTATTTATGTCAGTAACTGAGAGCTGACTTTACAATGAGACTCAAAAATCACAGTGAGGAGAAATCCTTGTGGGCTATATTTTCACACCATTTCTCAAATGCTTGACATAATTAAGAATTCACATTCATATGACATAGTCTGGACTGGTTAAGATGTCCTCAATCAAAGCTTGATTTAATTAGCATGTGGCTTTATCTAGGGTTAAACAGAAATGCATTATATGCATATTCAATTAGACGGATAAAAGTCAAAGCCGCACAATGGGGTTGCTGGTGGTAACTGTGCCGCAGGGCTCCGCTGGTCCTGCTTACATGTCAGGGATGATTCCCAGCAATGAACATCATGGTGAATTTTTGTCTCCTAAATCTCAAGACGTCTCCTCCAGGACATATTAATATAATAGGCCATATTCGTTTAGCTAATCAGAGCATGCACGGACATTCACTTGGAAAGGCAAATGGTGCTATTCAACGAAGACTTGCATTCAGTATGAAATAAATCAAGGATGAATTTTTCCTCTTTTTGGCTTATTGCACTGCTCGCTCATGAGACACACAGTCTCTTTTTTTACTTTGATAAACTGCTGATAATGGCAGTTTTATGGTCAATTAAATTTTCAACAAACACATTGCCTGAAGTAATGTTTAAGGTGACTAAAATGCAGACACAGTACATACATCTTTTTTTGCTTACTCAAATAAAAGAAATTAGTTTGGATGTTGTGCATTAATTTTTCATTACTGATGCAGATAATTCCACAAGATCGTATTATATTTCTGTACAGTTTTCTTTGCTGGTATTGACCGAAAGTGAAAACAATCTCTGTACTGCATTGATCAAACCGTGAGGTCTGGAACCGCCTCAGGACCCTCGGATCTCCTCCTCACTCTGTGGAGATGACATTAGTGCTGACATCCCCCTTACATCATGCCAGCTTTTATGAGGTAGAACAGATTGATCCTCAAAGATGAAACCACACCAAATAAACTCTTCTTTGGCGTATTTGCAGTATAAAATGGATTTGTACTGTAGTATTTTAGGCACTAGGCATTTTACTTAAAGGCACAATGCATTTATGCACACAATGTATGATTTTTGGATTAAACTATCCAAAATCCACTAGAAAAATGTTGACTTGTGTACTTACATTATCCCAAATGTTTCCAAGAGTGTTTAAATCCAGAGAAATAAGCAATTTTAACCAGGACATGGACCATGTCCGTGCGTCGCCTATCAATGACATCACATCCTCGATTTCCGGTTTTATTTTGTAGAAACCATGGAAACACCAAATATGCTTTAATATATCATGTGTTCTTATTAGACAGGTGAGCAACTGTTTTGATGAATTCAACGAAAGAAAACTAATCCTTGTTATATAGCTCAACACAGTAAGTCTATTGTTTAAATCTCGTTTTCTTTATTTACCGCGAGTACTATGTTTTACCATAACCATGACTAATATCGATCTAGCTTACTGCAGTGCACAACAGTCACAACCAGTGCTGCGTTGCCCTTACATACACATGACCGGAAGAACTCCACTGCACTCGAGCAGTATCGTGTCGTGTGTTTGGCTCGTCTCTCATTAGCAATCGCTCCAGTGGCCTCGTTCCGCTCCAATGGTTTTCAGCCACACCCTGCTTCATACAGTAATGTTAATACATTTTTAATACATTAGCTCAGCCATGAATATGATTTCTGCCCGAGTCCCATCGTATGCTTTTCCACCGGCTGTAGATGTGAAGACAACACCTTCCATGATTCTGCAAAATCAAGGCATCATCAAGCACGCCTTTGTTTTTGAATAAGCGACCTCTAGTGGTGAAAAACGACATATTGTGCCTTTAAAGGGGTATTTCAATGCTGGCAAAATTGTCTTTCAAAGAATCTTGGCTGCCTATACAGGCAAAAACATTTTTGAAATCGGTGCTACCTGACAAGAAAAACAGAGAAAGAAAAGGCTGTTGTCTTCCCTTTTGCCAAACAGTTAGGAAAACTTCAAAACCCATAATGCACTGGGCACGCTGCCTTTCAAGGCCACTCCCACCAGTCTGCTAAGGATACGCCTATGAGGCAAATACTGCCTTGCTTTAGTAGGAAATACTTCTTTGCAAACTTTTAGTTACATTGATGTCGACTTGTATTGTTCCCATATGCAAGAATCCAAAGAGTAAACGTTTAGCGGGACTGAGTTACATCCGGTTTCCAGTGAAGGATCCAGCGTGTTGTAGGCAGTGGCTAAAGGCTGCAAAAAAAATCGTAAATACGGAGAGAACGCTGTGACAGAAAATCTGAAAAACCTCTCTTTTAGTCAACATTTCAAACTGGATGACCATGAACACAGTATTTTAACCAAAACGGAGAGGAAAACTGAAAGAAACTGTTGTTTTCACAAAAGCCCTGAAGCTGTCAAAAGACTTGCTGAAAAATGATCAAAAACGTGAATTTCTCGGTCCAGGTAACACGGAGAACTAGTAAACATTGATAATTTACATATACTACCAACCTTGTAACAATACAAAGTGGTTGAAAATTGGCAAAGTTACACTTTAAGGGACGTTATTCAAGTTTTACATTATGGCCCAAAATGAAATGAATATACAAAGTGTGCTTTTGTGAGAGCAGAGTATAGATATTATGAGATTTTCCACTTCATTGTGAGGTTGTCTGATGGGGACCTCAAAACACTTCTATCTTTTCTTACAAAGTGTTACCACACATAATTTCACAACAATGCCAAGACAAACATGGAGTTTGACAAGCAAGAAAGACAGGCTCTACTTGCTTTGTGTGATATATTTCACACTCAAAAGCGTAACAGGAAGAGAAAGGTGAGATACACAGCTTCAATGAGAAGGCTGCAGTGACATGAGCAGCATGGGTTATGTTTTCTGAGTACACATTCATATTGGTTGCTCTATAATGTGTCGTTTATTATATTTCTTGTGTACATCTCACCCACTAAAGGTTAGTAAGTACAGTGCCTTTGACCTTAATATTATCTGTGCGTGGTGACACTTTACAGTGTCCATGTTACACGTATGGCATGCAAATATAATTTAATGCAATAATAACAGTACTGGAAGAATGTGTAGTACCTAATATTTAGTGTGTACAGTAGAAATTCATTCATATTACTTAATATAATTAGACTGTAACATAATTAACATTGATAAGTGAAACTATTATTATTTTCGATAATTTAAATAAATCTGAAATAGAATAAAATATAAATAATGAAGTACTTAAATTACTAAAACTAAAATAAATATATATTAAAGCTAAATAGAAATATCCTTTAAAAAGCACCTAACAAAATGACTAAAACTGAAACTAAATTTAAAATAAAAACTGAATATAAGAATAAAAGCTACAATATACATACTACACATATACTACATATATATTCATGTAAATAATACTAAAGTAACACTGAAAAGTCTGTCAATCATTTACAATATTTAATCGCAGGTAATCTCATAATTTTTTGTAATTAACACAGTCGATTATTTTGTAAGGAAAGAAAACAAAATAGTACTGTATGTGTATTTGTTTGGATTCATCAGTTTGCCTAAATGACATTTGTAGTGGGATTGTTGGTACATAATATGTATGTAAAAGACATTATATGTAGAGGATTATATGTAGAGACTTCAGCAGCACACTTTACTAGACTCATTAATGATGCAACAGTGCCAAACATTTAATTAACCACATATTTTAGGATGTTGATTTGATAGTGCTAAAAATAACTACTGGAAAACCTTCTCTAGTCTTTTAGCTATAGATGGAATGTCCTTAAATGCACATTGTTAATATTTTGTTCAGTAGCAGCATATTTCATAGTGACTTTCAATCTCCTCTTGAGAATATTTACCTGCTATGCTGAACAATGATTTCACATCCCACAGTGCACTGCATCCTATCAGTCCAGTTCTGTCATCATTGATTTACCAATGTTAGTTTTTGATAAGTGTTTGATAAGTATGTAACTTTATTACTTTGAGTGTGATTAACTTAAAACATTTAAGGCAAGTGGTTTCCTTAAACCATTTAAGTAGCTTTGTTAGGTCGGGTAGAATCTGCAATCTCTGACCCAGTTTGTTCGCTGGCTTCCATGGCTGCAATTCGCTGCATGTGTTTTCTGGCAACCCGGGGTGGCGAAATACTGTTGGGTAAATTGGCAAAGTGCGGTCTTGCACAGACGAAAAAACGCACATTTCAAAGTAAAATAACTGGCTATAGCATTGGTTTTCAGAGAAATGAGTATGTAAACTCAGCATTTTTCCTAAATATCTGCAAACATAAGATGGTATTTTTATGCTTTAGTACAGTCAAAAACTTACATACAGCACCTTTAACCCTCTGGTCCTCTTTGTTTAGGGGTCACACATGGCTTCTTCACGTCTTAAAATGTAACTCCCCCACAGAGGAAGAATCAATGAAACATTTTTTGTTCAATAATATTTTTTGATTATTATTTAGAATTTTGAGGGTATTTTATGATACTATGCAATATTTATATACTTTTTATTAGCTATTTTTCCCCATTGAAAATTATACACAATTTTTTTCTAATATATATATATATTTAATTACTTTTCAATTAAAGCAGTATTCCATGTTAAAATAGAGACAAGGCATTTAAAATCCAATTTTTTGAAGGTAGATTAGTGCCATCTGGTGGGAGTAAAAAAAAAAGAAAAACTTATGTAATGCCATGTTGTAACTACTAGATTCCTATATAGTTCTATATAAAGTGGCTTATAAATTCTCTAGACATAAATACTTAGTTTTAGACATTAATACTTATTTTTATGTAGCTGTGGATTTGGATTTATACTTAGACATTCTCAAAGACTGGTCAAGGTTTAGTTTTTTTTTTTTTTTTTTAAATGTTGATTTGAAGTATCAGCTTTTGCATTAATTTTACTACAGTCAAACCTGAACACAGAGGAGGACATTTTGTTACACATAACATCAAAATTCAATAAAAATGTAACAAAAATGAACAGGTGTGTTTTATCACAGCTTAATAAATCTGGGTCTGGTCTGATTTCAACCTTTTATTTGAGTCTTTTGGCTCAATTTTACCATATTATTACAGCCACACCAGATCATTTGTGTGTGTATAATAGTGTGTTGTGTGTGTAAGGGAGTGTGTGTGTCTGTTTTGTACTCTCAATGTTTTAGAGTGTAACCTCTTCCTTGCTGTTTGCACTTTTTTCTGCACAGTGGCTGATTTGTAGTTTGTACCACCAAAAGTTTCTCTGAGTTTTGGTATTTTTTCGTATTTCCCATTAATTTCCTATGGCGGTCATTGTTGACCGCGAAGGACCCAATTGTGACTATTTTTTTACGACCTTTTAACATATCCGAATCGTCCATTTTTTACGTGTGTGTGTGTGTGTTCACATAGCTAATGCGACAAAAGTCACCAAATTTCATCCCATTCCGACGAAGCAAAAAATGTAAAAATTTCAAAACGAAGAGGACCAGAGGGTTAAGACTTAGTTCGATTTGTTACCTGAATTCAAACTGAATGAGTGGAATTATCTTAAAATCTTTAAGTTGAGTTTACTCTAATGATGGACTAAACCAACACTAAAATATAAGTAAATTTAACTTAAGGTATATGAGTTTACAGTACTCATACTTATTGGTTTTAAAGCTTAAATGGTTTAAGGCAATTGGTTTCCTCAAATGGTTTGAGTTACTGTAACTTATTGGGTTTAACAGTGTAGAAAATAATTTATGCACTGTTATTAAAAATTATTCAGAAAGACAGTTTAATAACAATAACAAATTCACCAAGTGGAGGTTGAACTGGTGCCATGTACTGTAAAAGAAAATGGAATAGTTTACGCCAGACTACTACTGATAGCCAATGCAATTTAAACTACAATTTGCAGGTTTCGGATACAAACACCGTGGGTTGGTTAGTATCAGTAAAGCAATTAGGAATTTAATGCTCTGATGTGAAATATAAAATACTTTACATCCATTATGAAAACTCGCCGCACAAGTTTAGGAGAATACATGGCAATATGACAACGAGTGTCAGCGAAAGCTCTCAAAACTAGAGCTAAGTGTGCTGTTGGCCAGTGTCATGTCAAAACGGTATGTTCAATTTGCTTAAAAACTGCAATAATAAGACAGACAATGTGAGGGTCATGTGTCAAATGGTTTCAATGAATACGCTGGGCATGACAGAGTCAGGTGTAGAATATAAATGCTGTTACTGTTTATATAGGCCTCTGCAGGTGAATGAACCGGTGAAACCTCAGCTTGACCTGAAACAACAAAAGAAAGCATCGCATTGCCCTCGGGCTAGTCTATACTCGGATAATTAAAATTCAGTAAATACAGAAGTTTGGCTTAAAGTCTCAACAAGACGGTCGACCTCTAAATCATCATTTTAGCATTTAACTTGACATTCGGTACAGCGATACTGCATGAAGAAAGAGTTAAGATTATGTGACTTTCCTCACAGTGATTTAATGCTTTGAGGCCACTCGAAAGTGCACTGAATAATTACACTGTCAAGTACCATTTTCACTCTTCTGCAATCTTTCTGTCTGTGACATTTCTGTGATAGACTCGTGTGATAATTACCATTAAGACTATCAGGAAATGTGTGTTGCGTGTTATTAATTAGTATCATTGTTAGAAGGTTAATGTTATTGTTGAATACTAAATGTCTCGTTCATTGCATCAAACCAAGCGGATAATGCATTTGTGCATCTGTCTGCTTGTGTTGACTATCACTTCAACTCAACTCATTTCATTGCTTTCCTACTAAAGAATTTCGTCTTTTGTTCTTCCAGCAAGCCAGGTAACAATGGAGCCGAACATGAGTGAAGGAAAGGTGAATGAATCTCCTACTTGCATCTCTGAGAACAAGAAGAGACATATCAGTGTGAGGTTGGGTTTGAGTACAGTCACATGGCTGACTTGTTTTGTTTGACAGTCTAATTTCTCCTCAGTCTACAGAAGCATACACGTCTTGTCAGGAACCAGCAGGAATAAAAGGTAGATTGAATTCTGGTGTTAAACTGCACCTCTCGAACAGAAACAAACAACAAAAAGATCTCTTTTTTTTCCCATTTATATCCTCCATCGTTAAGCGATCGCTGTCTAACAATCACCTGTTGTCTGTGGGCTTTACCTCTGCAGAGTCTTTCAAAGTCGCCGTAATCTGTTTTTAATTGCAGAGGTGGGTGCCGTTATCCTCTTTGTAGTTCTTCTTAGCTTAATACGGCTCAGTCTTTATGTGAATCAAATGAATGCTAAAGGCATCAGAGTCTTTTGGTAAGAGGATATTACTGCGTACATGATAACAAGATTGAGTCGTGTTTACTATAATCTACTTGCAAGTACAGTTATCTGGAGTGTCATCAACAAATATGATCTGAGCTGCAGCTGCTGATTCCTACAAATGACTCAAAATAAGAATCAATTATGGTTACCCATATGGCTCCACTGCTTTTCCATGCACAAAGAGCTTAATTGCATGTGGATTTGTTAATAAACAAATACACAAGGTCCCTCTGGGTGACAACCCCTGTTTTATCAGCATACAGCAGCACATCTTCGACTCAACACTGGAGGAGCTAAAAGCAAACATATTGTAAATTGTCATTTTTTAATACAAAAGAGAACATACCTGTGTTTAACACAAAAATATTATGGACTCGTTTGACTCCTGATATGTAAAATATTACAATCCTGAGAATCGAACCCATGATCTTGCTGCTGCTAGAGTCATGTTCTGTAACACTTTCGATAGTCCACTTTAGACATTCAACTATAAGTAACTCTGCAGCTACATGTCAACCAGTTATTAATGTATTAAGACTGTCTGCTTGATATCTGCCAATACTTTATTTCGATACTCCCCCCAAAACTTTATTTTAATGCAGTTTGATACACACTCCGAACCACTGATTCGAAACAAAAGATTCGTAAAGCTTCGAAGCTTCAGTGTTTTGAAATCGCCCATCACTAGATATTGTTGAATAAAGTCGTTATTTTGGGTTTTTTTTGGCACACAAAAGTATTTTCGTCACTTCATAACATTATGGTTGAACCACTGTAGTCACATGAACTGTTTTAAATATATCTTTAGTAGCTTTCTGGGCATCTGGAAGTATTAATTATCTTGCTGTCATTGGAGGCCTCACTGAGCCATCGGATTTTATCAAAAATATTAAAGCTGCACGATTGATCGTAAAAAGATCGCGATCTCGATTCAAGCACCCACGCGATCCTACTTTATTAATGACAACGATTCTCCCGCGTCTATTAAACCTTTGACAAAATCATACCGGAACGTTCAAATCTGTGTTCGTTCTGCCAGAGCCAGATAGAGCCGTTTTGAATCACACATTAGTTATTTCTGTGTTACAAATATCAACATTATCACAGAAGTACTGAGATATAAGTTTTAAGTTAGTATTTAAACACCGATGTCTACGATAGCGATCAAAATAGAGCCAACTACCTTTTGAAATGAACTTGGCACGTCAAATAACGGTTGTATCAATTACATCTAATTCCACTAGGTGGCGTTAAAAAATGTATTTGTCATTGAATCGTTCATTCAAAAGATTCGTTCAAAAACACTGATTCATCCAGCAATGAAACAAGTATTTATTAACGAGTCATTGAATTTATTCAAAACCATTTTTTTTTAAATAATTCATTCAAACATTTTCCAGCAATTAGAGTCAGCAATTTATATTTTGTCAGAACCTCTAGTAAATTACATGTTATTTTGTTTGGTTGTATATTCAGAATCGTGGGAGAATCGTGATCTCTATTTGAAACCAAAAAATCGTGATTCTCATTTTATCCACAATCGTGCAGCTCTAAAAAATATATTAATTTGTGTTCTGATGATGAACGAAGGTCTTACAGGTTTGGAACGTCAATAGGGTGAATAATTAATGACAGAATTTTCATTTTTGGGTGAACTAACCCTTTAAAATGTGCCTGCCTTTTCTGTAAATTTAGCAGCATTTTTAAATCCAAAGTATACTTTTTTTTTATGCGTACGCTAGTGTATGTGTACAGTCGAACCTGTAGCCTTTCAAAGTACAGTATACTCCATTAGATAGCGTGCTGCGTGCACAAAGGCAGGCGGTCAACACATGTGCTCTAGAAAGTTTAATCTTTGTCCAGTGTCTGCGCTATTTTTCTCCAGAAGTTATGACCAATAAAAATGTCTTTGTATTCTTGTTGTTCCATCTCTTTAGTTTCGTTTTCTACTGTGAAATAACAGCCCAGGCCAGTGTTGCCACCTTGTGGAACAACTGACTAGTGCAAAACAAATTCAAAGCGCATGTGCGACCCGACCTGCGCATACAAAGTACACGTGGTTACAAAAATCAGGTGACGCGTGAACAGTGGGCACATACTATTCTGGTGACGAATTTTGCATCACATGCACTGTATGCGGACCCTTGTGTATGAACCTTACATTTTTTTGAAAAGTCTGCATATCAGATCCAGAAATATTCCATCTTGCTATTTGTGAACAAAGCCATAAGATTAACAGTTTGAAGTTAGTACGTCCTAGCCTAAATAGTTTTTCTCAACACCCTGTCTACATCGGACATGAGTGGCACATCATGTCGAAACTTCATCACTCTTATTTTAATAAAGATAAAGCTGTGGCATGTCATGTCACAATGTGCCTTCAGTTGAAAGATGCCCTTTTTTCTTTTTCTAATGTGCTGCATAGCAATTATTTATTATTTTATTCATCAAATTCACTAAAAAAGCATCTGATTGTATTTATGTCACATGACATCACGGTTTTAACGCATAGCTACTGCATACAGATGTGGTACATTTAGTGGAACAGGAAATTTTACTGCAATTGAAAGTTTCATATGTGAACGTGGCTAGCATCTATACACACTACACCAATCAGAGTAAACTTTAAACCAGGTAGCACTTTTTTCAATCCATGTTCACACCGAGGGAAATCTGATTTAGTCTGCGAGTGAGATTGATCCTATATTTGAGCTTGCCCTCCAACACACAGAGAAGAGATGTCTGATAGGTTTTCACTTCAAGGATACTTCCACTTCTTCAGGCCCAGGAATCTTGTTATTTCCAAAGCTCTCATGCTGCCCTAATTGGCCCCAGTCATTGTCTTGTTAGATAGACATGGTCCAGCCTGATATTTTGGCTCTTCTGAGGGCCACTCATTTTTGCAATACCTCCTTGTTCTTCACAAGATGTCCACTTTGCAGGGAAAGGTTCGTGATACTCTTGAGTATCATTGACAGAAACCCTTGTCCGTGGTATCAAGGAATCCTTTGAGTGTATCCAAGGATCAAAGAACAAGGCATTTCAGCCGATTTTTTAGAATCAGAGCTTGACAATATGACAATACAATTTAATATATTCTTGTTTTTTTTGATTGAAACTCCTCTAATTTGAATTTAAATATCACACATTTGTCATTAAAAAAGAAAAAAGAAAAAAAAAAGTAAGCCAGAGCCTGGCGGCACTGCTCTCAAATGACATCTCTTTCTACAGTAGAGACATTATGCAGCTAGTGAGTAATAATAGAAGCCACACCTTCATCTTATCTCTTGCAATATCCTGTTGAGCAAATATGATTGCATAATTGCCATTCTAAAATGCAATATCAGGAGGTTATTGAAATGAGCAACTTGGCTAACATTTAATTGGTTTCATTTAGTTATCCAATTCTGATACTTAGCATGTCTTTATAGACAGTTCTGTGTGTGCGTGTGTTTGTGTGCAAGCAAAGACAAAAACTTCTGAACACAAAGATCTTAGAGCAATCAAATGGCCACAGGGTTGAAAAGGGAACTATCACTGTGGGAAAAGGGAAACATTAGCAGCTTTCTCTGCATGTTACCGAACTATGTCATCCTTTCTGTATTCTGTGCTTAAGGGTCGATAACTCTTTCAGCTGTGCCTTATTCTCCTACCTGTAACTCATGTGGTTTTTGTTTTGTTGTGTGTTGCCATGGTGTCGCGGCATATAGGCTTGAATGCCTTTTTTTGGTGTTAGCACTGATACTAGTGGCCTAAACAATTAGCACAATTCCAAACTGATTAGCTGTGAGAAAAAAAGTAATTAAATAAATAAATGGATAAGTGGAAAAGGTTATGGAAATGATTTACTTACCTTCCTGTTTTTTCCCCCAAAATTTTATGGTAATATAATGAACAAGCCTGGGTGTAACAGTCGAAAAATAGTATATTCATAAATTATATTTCAACTATACAGTTTCATTGATCTACACTCTAAAAGTAATTCAGGGGACCTGTTACCACAGCTTAAAGGTGCCGTATGTAGGATTTCTGTCCGCTAGAGGTCGCTAGAGGCCTATTCAAAACAAAGGCGTAGCTTGAGGATGGCAAGTTTGAGCACGGAATCTTGGGACATGTGGTCCTCACCTCAATGGGACGGTGCAAAAGAATAGGGATAGGACTCGGTAAGAAATCATGTTCATGGATGCGATTATTAACATTATTGTAGTATGAAGCAGAGCAGGACCGAGTGTTGTGGGAGCTGAACGAGGCCGCTGGAGCGATTGCGCAACACACGCCTCACAAGCAGCGAAACTTTTATTATGCCACAGTCGCCGGCGCTGCTTCCGCTTTTCCGGTCACGAGTATGAGGCAACGCAGATCTGTTTATCATATTAGATACATTTGTGTGTGTTGAAAATGATGTTATAACGTTACTCTGTGCGTTCGCTCGGTGGCTGCTGTGAGACTCTTGTTGCACACTGCAGTAAGATAGATTGATTTTAGAAAATCATATTAAATGCTGGATGGCTTGTGTTGATAAATGCAATTAATTTTAAAACGTATTGTATGATGGAGAAAATGCTGTATTACTGTTACTAAAAATAAAGCTGCATCTGATTATGCTATGTTAGCTACTTGACAAAATAGTGTTTTTCTCTGAGGCATGGTAAAGCAAATTAGATTTAAGCAATAAGACTAAACGTGTTGAGCTATATAACAATAATTAGTTTTCTGTCTATAAATATATCAAAACAGTTGTTCCCTTGTCTATTATAACATGTAATATATTAAAGTGTCTTTGGTGTTTCCATGGTTTCTACAAAATAAAACCGGAAACCAAGGGTAACGCGGGTATGACACAATTGACAGGCGACTCCTCAGACGTCCTGGAGCCTTGGTTAAAATTGCAATTTTCTCACGATTTACAAATAGTTGGAAACATTTGGGATATTGTAAGTACTCAAGTGAACAAAATATATAGCACTGGCCTAGTGGTTTTTGGATATTTTACTGCAAAAGTCTTACATATTGCACCTTTAAATAAATGGTTGCAAGTTAGAAAGTTAAAAAAAAATCGAATTTATTGTTAAACTTTTTAAGTTGCAAACATTATTTTATATCTGTTGACATAATAATGTTGATCATTACATCAACTTAATATTGTGTATTGATACCTATTGTGTCTTGATACCTTCGGAAATTAGGCAGTGGAGTTCTAGTTCTCAGCATGCTTTGCATAGTATGTTTTTTTGTGTGTATGTGAAAAAAAAGAGACCTGTTTATGTTAAATGCTGTTATGTTTGACATTTAAAATAGTTTCTGTAAAGTTGACGTTTTTGTGGTTAGCATTGTGTTGAAGAGTAGATACAGGAAACACTACATTGATTAAAGGCTATGCAATGATGGCGCTAATGCTAGTGACAAGTAATATCTTACTTGTTTATTAAAAATACAAATAAGTTACATTAAGCATGTGCTATAACAGCTGTGGTTTGGAACTGAAATAGATAAGATTAGTTGGTTTCAGGCCTACAACTCAAGTAGTTGGAGCAACTTAAACATTTGTGTTTATGCTGAAAATTAAGTTCCTCTAACTCAGTGTAGCTTGTTGGTTGAACGTAATTTCATTTGGAGTTGTCATAAATGTAAATAAAATTTATGCAAACTGTTTTTGTTTTTTATTAAAACATGAATTGAACCCTGTTGTACAGTCGTACTGTTTTTGTATCTTACTGTAAATACATCCTATCTTTTGCCCTTGGTAAGAGGTTCATTCTAGGTAGGAAATATCATACTTCCAATATGCAAAAATGGCTCTGTGATGAGAGCTTCCTCTTTCTCAGGCTCAGCTATTTTTCTTGACTGCTCTTTCCTTGTCAGGTTAGAGAGTCCGCAGGAGAGAAATTAAGGGGCATGGAGCACCTGTAATAACCTGCAAAGCCCTGGAAAGCATGTACCTACCTATTTGTAGTGGGTCTGAAAAAAGACTTGACCGCTTCCACCTTCTTCTTGCAGCTTTATTATGCTACATCTTATCTGAAAGCCAGGGTAACATGTTCCTTATAACCTCAGATGTCGCTTCTTCAAGCAATTCTTCATGCACTTTCTGAACTCATATCAGATGCTCTCATAATGGATGATTACATCATCCTGCTAGGCTGTTGCAAAGTCTTGATGTGGACAGACAATTACATCCATCAACCACCAGAACTGGTGGTTAGGGGTCTCCAAACTGATCTCTTGTCATCTCTCTGAGTTTTCTTCTAATTGTTCCTCAATGTCAACCATGACCAGGCACTCAGCTGAGAAGGCAAAGTCAAACGGAGTGAGAGCAGATTTTCTTGAAAATAATTTGGCAATGCTTGCACCATCAAATGGTCATGGATCCCACATCTTTTGGTCCCTGCCAAGATGCAAGAAATTTGTAGTTAGTAGGGAACCAGTTTCAACACTGAAGATCAAGAGCATTGGTTCGTTATTAGCAGGTGGCTATATGTGGCTCATGGCTCATTTCTCATGGCTTGTGCCAATTTATCTATAGTTGTAAAGCAAGTAAAATTCCAAGACTCCAAGTAGGAAAACTAATATAAATTTGTACAAGTCAGTCAACAACCATGATGGACATGGTGTTCTGGGGTTTTCAAACTGTGGTCCAGGCTAGAGACCGTAGCAGATTCGAGGGAAAAAATGTAACGTGCACTTTACAAAATATAAATAACATAGTTATTCTGGTTTCTAAAGACAGGTCAGAAATTGCAAATGAGATTAATTACAAGTATTTTATAGCAAAAGTTTTTAACAGTAAGAAAGAAAACAAAGCTGCATATTTTGTGGGGAAAAAATCTAAGTGTTAACACACTGTTAATAAGATAATATTCCAGATAATATTTTAACAGTTTGCTACTGTATAATGACAATGTAAAAGTTGATTATTTAATTTTACACTTTTATATTTTAAAAAGGGATGCCCTCACAAAGGGATCATCATATTTAGAGAAACTTAGTATCCAAAAAGTTCGAAACCCATCTTTTTTTTTTTTTTTTTTTTTTGGATGTAGATGGCTTCTTGATACTGTTTTGCAAAGTCCCTCCACAACCAATATATATTCATGACCCCTTGTGGGCTATAGTGGCCCTATAAGATTTGCCCCAATTGATTCCAAGTAGACATCAGTGGCTCTGGAGGGATGGATGGGAATGGTCCAGTATGGTTGCTGCCTTGTTTATTCCAAAAACCTTAGAAATGGCTTTGAAACCAAACTGGTGTTTCTGAACAACTTCTTTTTCTCAGCTGTTTTGGAGTTTCCTTTATAGCAACACTTTATGTTTGGATCTTTGAGGTGACTACATATAGGTGAAATATTACCTCAACAGGTCTGCTTGCAGTAAAGTCTACAAGAAGTTTTAGCAAGTCAGTTCCAACTAAAATTTTTGATTTCTTTTTTCAAGGGAGCGTGATTACTTTTTCACAGAGGAAATATGGGTAATTGTTTTTTTTTTTTTCTATAAATAAATAAAATAATGATTTCAAATATCAGTTCTGTGTTTTCAGGGATGAATTTAAACATTGCATGCCACAGAATGCATGGTTGGTGCCTTGTTTAGGCCTGCGGCTTTAAGATCTCTGAGAATTCTCAGTTGGTCAGGCGAGGCTGTTGACGGGTTCCAGGGTGGTCTGGGTCAATCAGTCTGTGTGGGAAGGAAGAGAAACATTAGCAGTCTTCTTACTTTTTACTCACAAACCTGTAGTGCTGGTATCCTTTTTTGTTTTTTACAATATCAGGTGCACTAGCATGCATGAACTAATACACAGATACACAGTTTATACAGCAGAGCTTGTGCTGAAGACAGTGTAATCAGACTTTAACCATTAACATATTATAAGTAACTCAAATATGCACAAATGTCAGGGAATGTCAAAACATCTCCAGGGCCCAAAAGCACCCTTGTACCCCAGAGGGTTAATGTATGACTCATGAAGAACTAACACAACAAAAGACAGAACCTATTATAAGCAGCGATGCTGTCTACACTGGATGCAGCGCGACAAAACTTTGACAGTAAACTGATGCCCCGTTCTATTTCTGACATATTCCAAGCACTAGCAATACTTCTGATACGAAGAATTGGTTGCTTTGCTTGCGTCCAGTAGTCAGCTGTTGCAGCGTGACATGACAATGCACCTTGATCAGATTCTTTTTGGTTGCTGATGTGACAATCATTAATGAATAGCTTAGTTCTTTGTGAGTCATACATCAACTCACGATTATCTGTGTATTAGTTAAGTATGAATTAAAGGAACACTCCACTTTTTTTGAAAATAGGCTCATTTTCCAACTCCCCTAGAGTTAAACAGTTGAGTTTTACCGTTTTCAAATCCATTCAGCCGATCTCCGGGTCTGGCGGTACCACTTTTAGCATAGCTTAGCATAGTTCATTGAATCTGATTAGACCGTTAGCATCTCGCTCAAAAAAATGACCAAAGAGTTTCGATATTTTTCCTATTTAAAACTTGACTCTTCTGTAGTTACATCGTGTACTAAGACCGACGGAAAATGAAAAGTTGCGATTTTCTAGGCCGATATGGCTAGGACCTATACTCTCATTCCGGTGTAATAATCAAGGAACTTTGCTGCTGTACCATGGCTGCAGCAGGCGCAATGATATTACGCAGCGCATGTGACCCCCTGCTTACACAGGGAGCGTGTCTTGCAACCATGGAGACATTTGTGAGAGATGCTGCGTAATATCATTGCGCCTGCTGCGCCCATGGTACGGCAGCAAAGTTCCTTGATTATTACGCCAGAATGAGAGTATAGTTCTTATTGGCCTAGAAAATCGCAATTTTTAATTTTCCGTCGGTCTTAGTACACGATGTAACTACAGAAGAGTCAAGTTTTAAATAGGAAAAATATCAAAACTCTTTGGTCATTTTTGAGCGAGATGCTAACGGTCTAATCAGATTCAAAGAACTATGCTAAGCTATGCTAAAAGTGGTACCGCCAGACCCGGAGATCGGCTGAATGGATTCGAAAACGGTAAAACTCAACTGTTTAACTCTAGGGGAGTTGGAAAATGAGCCTATTTTCAAAAAAAGTGGAGTGTTCCTTTAATGCACATTTGTGCACCTGTATTGTGTCAGTGTTACCATTTTGTTTGTTTGTTTTTGGCTGAAACCACTTTTGACATTGTGTTATTTCCTCTCTTGTCTACATAGCTTTTTGATGTGGTCTTGTTATTTTTTTTACTGTTTTTGTGCATTTCCTTTGAGATACCGGAGCTGCTCCAGCTTGCATACACAGAACCATCCTTCACAATAGGTCATGTCAAATTCATTTCGCAGGAACTTCGGTGATGTTTTCTTATGTTGCAACAAAATTCACTTGCTTCTGAAGACATGAAGGCCACAGAATTGTATGTTGTCTATTGTATCACTCTTAGGTCATGCAGTTCAATCTTCAGTTCGCTTATGAATGCACATGGTGTTTCATAACGTATTTCATTGAGATATTTTCTGTGAAACGTATGCATTTTCTTCCTTGATGTTATAGACTGAATGGTCAAGGGTTGTTGTTTGTTCAATTGTATGTGTCGACCTTGGAGTTAGAACAGAGAGACAACCACTGTGTCTCTGTGGTTTCAAAAGAAGAGATGATATTCTGCTAATGTGTGGATTTCAGCAATCCTTGAGACTGTATTCAGTGAAAACACGATTCGAAAACCTTTGTCACGATGTGTGTCACGTTGAGTGGCATCTCAAACAACTTTTGATATTTTTACACTTTTCATATTGCAGAAATAAACCATCTATACATGCATATTCTTTTATTGTCTACGTTTTAAGCTTTTGTTATATAACAAAACACTTTGATATGCTTTAGCACACTTGGAGCAGAATAAAATGGTTTAACTTCCTGTAATGGTTCATAGAACAGTTATTTCTCTTTTTTTTTCCCCCTACCATCATCTTTTGTTATTTTGGAGAACAAAATGACAGTCAGAGTCTCATCTTTGTTGATAAGACTCATCTTTGATGATGCTGAGAGTTATATTTGTTATACCGCATCCCAAGTGGATTGTTAAAAAAAAAAAATAGGACACATGAACAACACACTACAGTATAATGACTCTTAGTCCATTTTATAATGCCCAAACTTTTCAGAAAGTGAACACTTTGCTTGGACAACATGAAGTTACGTGATGTTGTTTATCGCAGTTAAGTCATTTCTGACTGACTCCTGTTGTCTGGATGGGGTTATCATGTATTGACCAGGTAAAAAATAGCCTGAAACATTGCGATTGCTTGGAAATACAGGCACAATCAGTGAGAACTCTTTTTCAACAGAATGGACTTACATGTAATGCAACTTTTTTTTCTTTTTTTTTTTTACATAGATATAATATACATAGATAACAAATAGATTTCTGTTGGACATCACTGTGTGACTTCCATCTGTCAGTGCTTGTACTTGATGGAGATGCATAATCGACAATGCTTCCCCATCATCCATTGCTGTGTATGCCAGTCTTTTAGTTATGATAATTTGGAGGACACATTTGAAAGAACACACAGCATGTAGTGTAAATGTGTTCACAATAACAGTAATCTGCCTTTATAATTCAAATGCATCTAAACAAAGAGATTCTTTAATCTTTCAGAAGGGGTTATTTATCATAAAAAGGCATATTGTCCATGGCTCGTAATGCCCCTTGTACAATATCTGGCACGCGCACAGTTTTTGTGGTGCACTTAGTAGGAGGTGGTGATCGTTGTTGTGCACTACTTGTTTTTTAACCGCATGACACCTCATAGGGCGAGTGCGCTTTGGCAGTTTGCCTTGCCCCAAGAGCTACACTAGGATAGTAATAGCTGGAAGTCGACCGAAGCTTGTTTTTAAATGTGCATATTTATTCTTTTACCCAGTAGCCTGTGGGTTAGCTGTGGCAATATGTGATACTCGTTTGCTGGCAGACATTTCATAGCTGACGTGATACAGAAAATTAGCTCTATTATACTGTACAGTCCATGATTTGCTAAATTGTTGAATACATACATACAGTTCAAGTTCAGTGCTTAATCTTATAAATGCTGTCACACAAACATTATATTATGACTTGCAACTGAATATACGCTCATATTGTTCACTGCCAGAGCCTGAATAATGAAATATGGCTCTTAAGGCTGCCAGCTGCATTGCCCTTATAAACAATTAATTGTATGACTGGTTATTGAGTATTACTTTTAATGCAATTGTGAGAAATTATGTATTAAGCCAATCTTGCTCTGACAGAAAGATGAGAGAGTGCATGGGCTTTTGAAGAGAGAGGGAGAAAAAAACCATGAGACTTTAAAAGCTATAAATAAAGTCCATTTCCAAAATGGACCATCACAGATATGATTTATTCTCTTAGTGTCATGCAAGGCAAGATGCATTTGAGTCCATATGAATATGCATATTTATAAAAATGGATACTGTCCACCACTTTATCAGAAGGGCTCTTCTTTAAACACAATTTATGTAATGTTATTAGCCTGTGTAGAGGCTTTGTTTGCAGAAATGATATATATGAGAACTTTAAGTCAATTTGACAAGATCTTGTCAATGGCGCTGGCATCAGGAATAGGTTTAAAAGGCAGCCTGCTTTCACGATTAAAGGTAATAGCATTGGACAAATGGTTACCTTGACCTTAAAGTCTCTAGCTTTACCTTAATAAATTAAAAATGCATTTGTGTGTTTTGTTCAATGAGCAGAGTATTGCAGACTTGAATTGCAGTCTTTACTCCGCTTGCTCTGTCAATTTGAACAGTCCGTCTGACATTGAACACCTTAAAAGTTTGACCTCCATGACAGTAATTAAGCTCCTGGCCTTCTTGTAATTGGATGAGCTTTCACGAGTCCAAGTAAACATTGCTTTTAACCCATTAGTTTGGTTTTCATAGTTGCAAGAACTGGGAATTTTGCATATTGACTTAAATCCAAGTGAATGAAAGTGAAGGTTATTTTTTGAGGTCTCAGAATATTCTTGTCAGCGATCGAATCTTTTCAGAAAATTTGGACTAAACCACTCAATTCATATGGATTCGTTTTACCATTCATATGGTTTTAGTTTATTAGTTTTATCTCTTTATGAACTTTTTGAAGCATCAAAGTGGGAGTTGTGTAGCTGTCTATGGAGGGACAGAAATCTCTCAGATTTCATCAAAAAGATCTTCATTTGGAACGACATAAGGATGAGTAATTAAAGGATTAGTTCACTTTAAAGTGAAAATTTTACTGAAGCTTTACTCACCCTCAAGCCATCCTATATGACTTTCTTCTTTCTGATGAACACAATCTGAGTTATATTAATAAATATCCCTGACGCGTCCAAGTTTTATAATGGCAGTGAACGGGACCAACGAGTATGAAGCTGAAGAAATCCACATTTAACAAGTTATAAAGTAAAATATCTAGCTTCCGCCAGACAACCTTCCATATTCAACTTAGGACGATGCATCAGTAACGCTTGTTTCGTAACTTGAATACGGAAGGCGGTCTGGCGGAAGCTAGATATTTTACTTTATAACTTGTTAAATATGGATATTTTTCTTACACAAACACATCGCTTCGCTTGAGAAGGCCTTTATTAACCCCTGGAGCAGTGTGGAGTACATTTATGATGGATGGATGCACTTTCTTGAGCTTCAAACTCGTTGGTTCCGTTCACCGCCATTATAAAGCTTAGATGCGTCAGGATATTTATTAATATTTCTCCGATTGTGTTCATCAGAAAGAAGAAAGTCATATACACCTAGGATGGCTTGAGGGTGAGTAAAGCTTGGGGTGATTTTCATTTTAAAGTGAACTAATCCTTTAATGACAGAATTTTCATTTTTGCATGAACTCAACTAAACCTTTCCTAACTGTTCTCGTGACCATGACAAAACTAGGTGAACCGAACATGTCCCCTCCCGGTCACCATATCATATCATTCATCTCTGTTTTCAGTGAATCAAACAGCATGTTCACACTCAAAAGCATCAACACCAAATTACCTTTGGGCACAGTCTTTTCTGGTGTCGTTGACTGGAAATGAGGGCCGTTTAGCACTTTGTGTCTCCAAGGCCACTGGAAGAAGTATAATTGAGAAATCAGCAGGCCCCTTCACTTCCCACAAAGTCATTCGCTTACATACTGCGTTCCCACCCCAATCACCAGCTTAACAGCTTAGCTGTATTTGTACTTGAAGATTGTATGTCTGGTGGCACCCTCTTCTTATCCTGGCAGGGGCTGCTTGGGAAAGTGGCAAACTTTCAGTCTGGCAGGAAGAGAGTATTGATTTATTTGTGCTATTATTTTGTCTTTGAAGTCGAATGAATACAGATGTTATGCTAGAGGACTATTTTGGAGTGTAATCTTGGAGAGGACAGTCAGCCTGTATTTCTCTGTTCACATACTGTTAGACACAAGACGAGTGATTTCTGAGTCTCAAATCTTGTCAAATTTTCTCCTCCATGTCATTTTTTTTTATCCACTTCTTTCAGGGGATGTATTTGGAATAAATGATAGACATGAAAGGGGATTGATTTTACACGTTCCCATCTCTGTCGAGAGCATCTTAGAGATGATTACAAACAAGAGTAGGACAGCAAATTAAGGATGTCCATTTGTTACTGCACCGCAGGTTTGTGGAACATTCGGGTCACAAATTATACAATGACATTCAAGGAGGTCAATGTTTAGAAAGAAATTTCTATAAGAACATAAAGTGTTCAAGAAGCATACTGTTGCTATGGTTACCTGCTCAGGTGAACAATTTATCTTATTTACTACAAGGTGAAAATACAAGACCTGGCTAACTTTGTTGTCCAACTTCTGGGGTTACATAAACATTTAAAATTCCTGTTGAAGTATATACTCGTATATGAAAAAGGTGTATTTAGAAACCATTTGTAAAAGTAGATCCGATTCAAAACGAAAAAAGAAAGATAAAACTGTTGTACGTGATGGTCTCTTGGTGAAGTATCTGGGCCAACAGGTTCAGTTTCTAATAGTGGTGACCTAGGAAGTAGTGAGATTTGGAGATCGCAATCCCGCTCTCTCATCACCATTGTGCCCTTGAGCGAGGCACTTAACCCCATGTTGCTCCAGGGGGACTGTCCGTGCAATTACAGGACAGTAAATCACTTTGAATGAAAAAGCGTGTGATAAAATGCCAAGTGCTGACTGACTGATTTGGATTAATTTACCTAATGAAAAACAAGACCATCAACATGATATTTATTGCACAAACAAGGTTTTTACATGAGTCAGCAGGTATCAATATATATCTCGGATCTCGCGTTCTGCTTGTGAAGACATTTACAATATTGCTGGATACTTGAAATAACAGGTGTAAATGAAGATCAAATAAAAGTCATTTCAATGACACAAGCCTCACATAAGCAAATGGATCTGGCAGGCTTCCATGATGTGTTTCTGTAGCTTCAGTCTGGCCTCAGTCCCCTCGCAGGTGATCCCAGTTAATCAAACTCAGCTGGGGGTGCTTCATTAGTGACTTCAATGGCATGCCTTCAAACTTGTAAATTACTGTGTTTTCAAAGTTAACACCCTTTCGGTTGTGCTGAAAGATTTGGGCGGTTGCCGTAGACCCACATCTGATCTTCACTGAGTGCTTTTAGTTTTAATACTGATCATATAAAATATCTGTATAGCTATACATGGAGGACACCAGGTCTATTCTTGCCTATTTATTGGGAAAATCTTATTAAAACCAAAATGATATCTAGATAGTCAGCTTGCTGACAATTCTGGAATTTCTGTCAAATACAGGCTATTTTCGTATTTTTCATATATGTAATAGCAGTCAAAGCAGCAACCGTTCTCCCCTCCACCATGCTTAAAGGATTAGTTCACTTTAGAATTACAATTTCCTGATAATTTACTGACCCCCATGTCATCCAAGATGTTTATGTCTTACTCTCTACAGTCGAAAAGAAATGAAGGTTTTTGAGGAAAACATTCCAGGATTTTTCTCCATATAGTGGACTTCAACAGTTACCAACAGGATAAGTTCCAAATAGCAGTTTCAGTGCAGCTTCAAAGGGCTCTACACGATCCCAGATGAGGAATAAGGGTCTTATCTAGCTAAACGATCTGTCATTTTCAATGTTGGATCACGTGTGACCTTTCCAACGTGATTACGTAATGTGTGGCGCATCGCAGAGCTAGAGCAAGATGAGCATCTGTGGTTAAAAATTCGCTAGATAAGACCCTTATTTCTCATCTGGGATCGTGTAGAGCCCTTTGAAGCTGCATTGAAACTGACATTTGGACGTTTAACCCGTTGGTAACTGCTGAAGTCCACTATATGGAGAAAAATCCTGGAATGTTTTTCTCAAAAACCTTAATTTCTTTTCGACTGAAGAAAGAAAGACATAAACATCTTGGATGACATGAGGGTGAGTAAATTATCAGGAAATTTTAATTCTGAAGTAAACTAATCCTTTATAGTTTATGGCATGCCCATCTCAGGAACTTGGGTATCAAAATTATCTCTGAGCTTCCCAGTGGTAAATACGACTTGAGAGGGCATTCATGTCCAATTTTTGGTAACACTTCATTTTAATGTGTCCTTGTTACACAAGTTTCATGTATTTACTATATTAATAACTATAAATTAGGCATAATTACATGCAACTGACCCTAAACCAACCCCTAATCCTAACCCTATAGTAAGTACATGTAGTTAATTAATATTACTTAAATGTATAATTACACTGTAACAGGGCCACATTAAAATAAAATGTAACCCAATTTTTAACTAAGAAACTCATATTTATGATATTTCCAATAGCATGTGAAGGCAGCAAACAGATCTGAACATATGGCTAAAAACAAAAAGGGTAAATCTCAGAGACCCTGTATTATTTCTCACATTATGCTTTTTAAAACAGATACATTATCCTGCCTCAAATTTGCAGCAAATGCCCTACTTTTCCAGTGTAAAAAGAAGGGGGAAAAAAAAAAGTGGTTCATAGAACTTTTAAATAAATGGCTTGGCTGAACTTAAAATGTCAAGTTGCCTTGATTTAAAATCTGTAGATGAATGATACCTATTTAGATTAAGTAAGGTTTCTAAGTGATATTTTTCAGAGTAAGTAAAGTTATTAAATGTGACAACAATGTAAACAAAATTGGCTAAACATTGCAACCATATTAATCATGTTCCAGGGCGTTCTGGGAAGAGGATGAATAGGACTGAATCACAAAACCTTTTCCCCCCTCTTTATTTATATTTAGAATATTTTTTAATGTCTATTAAATTATATTGAGTGTGTTATATTATTTTATTATAGTATATTTTGAATGTACTTGCTTTTCTATAGGAAAAACACGTTAAATGTTTGAATAAAAGGGAAGGTTACATAACATTGTCTGCATGTCTCATATTAATAATAAAATATGGATCCATATTTTTAACAAATCATCCATATCTGTGTAATAAGAATACTAAGGGCACCACGAATTACATGATGGTCACATTTATGTTCGGCACATAAATACATGTGCTCGCAGTAACTATACTTCAGATTTAGCACTATTTCAATGTCTATGTTCAGAATGTTCACTGCAGAGAAAAAAAAAACAAAAAAAAACAAGAGAAAGTCTCAAGAGAATGTCTCAGAAAGTCTCAAAAGAAACAAGTGATTCTAAATATTAAAATCCTTGTTTTAAATCATTTCAAACACCAATTCAAAGACATATACCCATTTGGAAAGAGGTTATTTTGCTGTTGCATTTGGACACTGTATGTCAACCATTAGTACAATCTAGCTGGATTTTTACTATGGGTTTTTAAAATAATAATAATAATAATAATAATTTCAAAACAGTAAATAATCTGCACAGATGCACATTTCATTTTCTGAAGGCAAGTGAATTATTTAGTGTAATCTGGCAAAAAGCGTGGCTGTGCATCATATTTTAATGTGATACATCAGGGAGCTATTCTCCCTATGCATTTCTGCTTTCCGCATAAGGGCACATCCACAGTCAATCATAGGATTTATGAGTGCTGGGGAAGAAAAGAAGGGCTGTAAAATTATGGTAGGCTTTGCACTATATGGTCATGAAATGTGCATGTAATCAGATTTTGGATATGCTAAAATATGCAATGCATAACAATCGCTGGTCTACAATGCTGGTTTTTTAAACAAAATGCAAAGGATTGAATAATATTACACACTTTCCTCCATTGCACTGCCTTTTTTTGTCTTGCGGAACACCTGGAAAAGGTGAGAATTAGAAAGTTGGGACAGGACACCCACAGTTTTGAGTTGTAGACTAAATGGTGACTCAACAGTGAGATATTGCCTTTAGGCTCATTTGAATGAACAGCTGGTGGGTTAATGAACAGAAAACAACATGTCAAGGGGTTCCCATAACTCCCCCAGAGATGTATATGAAGATTTTTAGACAGAAAGGAAAAATAATGGCAATGCTTCATTAGCTTTATTTTACGCCTGTGTGACTTTTGAACATTAATATATGTGTATAAACATCTTATGAAGTGCAATTGTTGTGTTTAATGTGTTGCCTGCAGACTGCAGTTCGATTTGTGTACAAATGATGTACTACTGTGCATGCTTTGATAAGATTAATGCTTTTAAATATTGAATATGTTGCCCACATTTTACTCAAAGCACATTAAAACTCCAGTTGAAAGAATTAAATGGTGCTAAACTTATTTTTTAAATCATTCCTGATCCATCTACAGGGATATTCATATACAGACTCAAAAATAAACCAGAGAGACTGATGTTACTCCTATGAGGAAGGATATGCTAGAGATCCTTAGTGCCATTTGGCAAGATGATGAAAAATCCTTCCCTGTACTCCACAGCACTTTCCAATTACTCTTCTTCACACACTAGAAATCTTGGCTGTCACTCAGGGTGACTTGGTTCTGACTGTAATCCCTCTGTCCAGCCCTTACTGGGGCCTTTTTGATTAGCCAATTAAACTGTGGTCTCCCTGACATTTTAAGACCAATGGTATTTATTTCTATTTTAAACATAGCCAGGCTCCCAATCAACCACTTACTGAAACAGCACAATCTTATTGATGTTTTAAAGATGAAACCAGGAACAACATTTTGTTTGACAACAAACAATATAAAATAATTTTAAGTTAAATCTTTAAATCAAGTCGTAATCATTTTTTTTAAAAGGAATTGCAATTAACACAATCTAAAACTGTTAATAAAAACATATACAACTAATCTGTGTTTGCGAGTACCAGACAGACTGTCAGTCTGTGTTTTTTAGTGAGAGCCAGTAGATTGTGACAAGTGACTTTCTAGGGTGAATCGCTGAACAATTCATTCATCTGATTCATTCAAAAGTGCTGAGTCATTCAAAACAAGTGACTGTAGTCATCAGTGAGTCATTGAATAATACACTCAACTGATTGATTCAAAACCGCTGATTAATCAGGAAGGAAACGTGACTGTTTTCATCAGTGAGTCATTGAATAATACACTCAGCTGATTGATTCAAAACCACTGATTAATCAGGAACGAAACGTGACTGTTTTCATCAGTGAGTCATTTTATAATACACTCAACTGATTCATTCAAAACCGCTGATTAATCAGGAACGAAACGTGACTGTTTTCATCAGTGAGTCATTGAATAAAACACTCAACTGATTCATTCAAAAGTGCTGAATAATTCAGGAATGAAACATGCGACTGTATTCATCAGTGAGTCATTGAATCATTTCGTCACGTTTTTTTCTTTTTCTTCAAAAGCTCTGATACATTCAGGAACAATACAAACACCATTATGTTTGTTTGGAACTATTATTTGTGCTGTCAACTGGTAATATTGTAAGTTACTCAAGATCATCTTCATTTATATTTAAACTGTTGAATAAAGGTGTGGTCGGGGGGGGGGGGGGGGGTATTTTTGCAGGTGAAATGCAGTCATTTCAATGGGAATCCACATGATCTGGATTTTCATGTGAGGATGAAAGCTGCTTCTTTTGAAAGTGACTTCTGTATGAGTGGTGCATCATACATCAGTACACCATTGACAATAGACAACTGTTTTTTTGTTTGTTTGTTTGTTTGTTTTGCCTGCGAGTGTGACCGCACCTTAAAAGCAATATCACAATCAAAATTATATCAAATTACCAAATTACCAATTACAATATCAAATTACCTTGCCTTTCTGATATTGCTGAAGTAATCCAAATTGTTCCTATTTGTTACAGAGCTTTCCATTAAATGACCTATGAATTGATTCAGCAGAATGTGCAAAAGTCTGCTTCCAAAACTTGGATGTCTATCAAGTCACAGCTGAATAACTCTTGAGATGAGGAAAAAGTTGGGTATGCTTCCATAATATACTAAATTGAACAGCACTGCACATTTGGTCCCTTAATTTGACAGCCAACTCCCCTCTGCAGGGTACTTTGATAGTTTTTGCCAATGGTTTAAGTTGCGAGATTGGATCAAATGTATCACTTGACTTCAAGAACATGCTATCAAACGCAGACTGACTGACATAGCATGACACAACACTGTTAGGAAACATAAAGACAATACCTCTGCACCATAGCAGAGTCAAAAGAACATCCAATTCAATCCTCCTGGTCTAGAGTTGTTTGCTTTAACATGCTTTAAAGCTGCATGAATCACAGGTCTTTCCAAAACCGCACACCGTCAGTGTCCAAGTGCTTCCCATTTTAGCCATCCGTGACACGTGGCTGACTCTAAACTGCTCGGCCCTGCTTCAGTGGGCACCAGTGGAGTGGGTATGCAGGAACAGCTCGAACACTCAGCCAAATCCTCAATCTCACCTGGGAAAAGGTCAGTTTGAATCATAGAGGAGATGCCCTCCCCCAACAAACAAACAAATAGGAAACAGTTCCACAATTTCATTTCATCTACATTTTGCTGATGGAATAGCCTATGGTCTGGAGCTAGTGACCATGATGCCACTGAGGTGAGCGTAATGCAGATGAGCTCTGTTACAGACAGAAATGAATGAGTGGCTCTCACAGACTGTTAAATCATTTTCAAGTTTGCTGAGTGTGTTTGTCATTCTTATCACTTGCAGGGTTCAGGAAGAGGTACCGGGGGCAAATGAAGGGCAGATGAGCATGTATGCGGCGGAGACTTGTCATGTTTTCATTACCTTGACAGATGATCCGTTGTCTCCTGAATTGTTTGGTAATACAAAGCAAATCACCTGTATTATTAGATTACCGGACACATTCTCTTTCAGATATTGAAGTTGTATAAAACATCTGTGTCACTGAGACGCAGATGTGATTCCTGCTTGGTTTGAATTTAAAGGGATACTTATAAAAAATAAAATGTACAAGTGACGAGGGAGCTTCAGTAGATCAACAGTAAACAGCAAACAGTAGAAAATTGTAAAGGAATAATTACAACATGATTAAATATGGAGGCAATTAAAGCATGCAGCGTCAAAACCAGAGGTGGACAGTAACAAAGCACATTTACTTTAGTGCTGAACTTAAGTACACTTTTTGAGTATCTATACTTGAGTATTATTTTTTTCTGGAAACTTATGACTTTAACTTCACTATATTTGAAAGAGAATATATTGTACTTTTCACTCCACTGCATTTCTATAAAGGTCCTTGAATGTCGTTACTATATAGCAGCTTTGAAAGCCAGTCGCTGATTTTTTTGAACACTGATCAGCTGATGACAAAATGGAAGAAGATCGTTCCTCAGCGAAGTGCGCAAAAACTCGCCGTCCAACCTGCGGAAGGATATTGAGGTATGTAAACTTTTAATTTCTGGTTAATGCTTGAAATGGAAATTGAATGTGCTTTTTTAGAGCTAAAGTTTTCATATGAAGTATAGTCGGTGAAAAGTTTTTTTTTTTATGGATTTGCCCGCCAAATTCCCATAGCCTTGTGAATACACCGCTAATAGGTAAAGTTCAACAATGACTTTAGCATGCACAAACGCAGTTGGGCTAATAATGTTAACTGAAGTCCTGTCAGAAATATGTTTCTGCATAATCTCGTCAAATAAACATAATGTAAAAACCTTTCTTTTCTAGTATGATTTCGACTTTGAAAAGAGCTTTGTAACTTTTAAACAAGTATTTAAACGAGTTCAAGGTAGTCGTATGCTAGCATGTCGGATGAGCATCACTGACTGGCTAAACCACCATGATGGCACAGCGTGCCAGCTTGAGCATTTTGCCAGTTATGTGCACTTTACAACTTTAACTTAACGGAGTAATATTTGACCAGTAGTAACTATACTTTCACTCAAGTAATGGAGTTATACTTTGTCCACCTCTGGTCAAAACTATGCATATATGTTACTGTATATTCGTCACATTTAAGAACATTTCTTCAAAGGTAGTATGGGCATATGCTGCCTTCACGCGCTATCGGAAATGTGATAATTCCCACTTCTGAAGTCGTGATTACAAGCTCATTGCATCACATGAAATGGGAGGGCGTTCATGTGCAATTTTTACGATAATTACGATAATTCCGAGAGCACGTGAATGCAGCATAAAATACAGCCTACTGCTGTGTGAGATCACAGTTTATGGCACAAATTGATGTGTAATTTTTTTATCTGTAATTTAATGCACAATAAACGGGAACACTGTGCATTTGTACTAGCAAAAAGGTGTTACTTTGTAAGAAATTACAAATGAAAATGACATTTAAGTGCATAAAACAACTAATTTTACATTCTGGCAGTTATGTGCTGCCGGCTTCCACCCTTGTCATAATCACATTCTTGCACATGGGGATTCAAAAGAGAACACATTTTTTTTTTTCAATTTCATTTTAGGTATAAGCTATGGAACTACTCTATTTTGACGACTAATAGAATGTTAAACATTCGTTGTTTACTTTTTCAGTGCAAGTTTTTGAAACAAGTAAAACTTGGTGTTTGTGCATGCTAAAGTCATTGTTGAACTTTACCTATTAGCGATGTATTCACAAGGCTATGGCAATTTGGCGGGCAAATCCATAAAAAAAACTTTTCACTGACTATACTTCATATGGAAACCTTAGCTCTAAAAAAGCAACAGGTGTAAATGATAATCAAACAATGAGTAACCAAGGAATCTAAGGGCGTTTACACAACACTTTTTTCAACAAAAAACGGAAAACTTTTTATGTGTTTTGGCCATTCATTTACACGACAACGGTTTTCAAAGTGCAAGTTTTTGAAAGTGGTCTGTGACAACGCGAATCTGTGACAACGATGGCGTCATGCACATGTGCATTACGTTCAGTATATAGTGTTTCATCGCCATCTAATGGCCTGCCAGCAGAATACAGCGTTTTTAGTCATTTTCACGGATTCGTATGAATGGGGATCGTTTTGACAATGGTGTCGTCTGTATGCGGAAAACTAACCATAAAAATTAAAACTAACCAGTTTTAACCATATCGTTGTTGTGTAAACGTACCCTAACACAGGAAACTAAATAAAACGCGCAAAACCCACCCATACATACAAAGAACACAGACTATCCATACATATAGTCAAACTCATTTTTATGTTGAAATAATGAAGATTTCTGTGCCACCCCTATGAAAATATCCTGGCTCTGCCACTGATCTACAGAAGATAATAGTGTCATTATTCAGCTCAATTAATTTCAATAACTGTCAATTCTGCAAAGTTCATGCATTACTATAAAGATTTGGGATGGAAGATATCATTACCATACCAGTTACTGGCTGATATTAGACATTATACATAAATATACATCTTAAAAACACTACTAGTCTATTAACGCTCTTAAATGTAACCTTTATTGAATCTGAAAATAATAATACATTTCTTTTCATACTGTGTGTTATGCCTCATTTTACTTTGTTATATTTTCATTTATTTTGGCAACGTTTTTTAATAGATAATCATTTTTAATAGAGTAACTATTTTAATAAAGTTTATAACTGGCTATTTATCAATTTTCAGTGTCAAGTTATTGGTGTCAGAATTTTAATATTGGTGTTTCCTTACTAAATAATGACAAAATAATGCCATTTTGGCTGAGCTATTTCTTTAGCGCCACAAAAATAGTGGATCTGAATAATTTAAAACAAATAACATTAATAGTAATAATTATTGATTTCAGGATGAACAGTGCAATTTGCTTGTCTGTGTGTTCCTAAATACAGACAAAACCAGTGTATAAGATTAGTGACTTTCAGCCCATGAGAAAAACTCAAAAATCAGCATGTGTGTGGCAGGGATATAATGGATGATATGATTGTTTGCCTGACATGGGCCAAGGTTTACTGAGCTCTTGTCTCGTCTGCCAGCACTGAGGCAACCACTGAATTTATAATTAACTTGTGAAAAAATGTGGTCATTTTTCTATTAGAAGAGACATCTTGTCAATTACAATCCTCAGAAAGATAGTCGCAGCACTTCCTGTTGGAGGAAAGGTCAATAGCTGAGCATAATGAAAAATTGACTTAAAGCGGGAGAGAGCTGACTTTTTTCCTGATGGAGAACCAAATGTGATTTTTTTCCATATCATTTTCGCTCCCTTTTCAAAGTGTTATACAATCAGCTCTTAATAAAGTACTGTTGTGGAGGGCAGTCTATCAAGACTAAGAAGTGCAAAAATTGAGTTTTAATGGAGAAATGACAGAAGCGGTGGCCTTATGAGTGACATTTATAAGTAAAGACAGCCGCAGGACTAATGGCCTCTGAAATTTTCAGGACAGAGAAAAATCGGCTCCCTGCTCTATAACAGAGCAGATGCAGCCCTTACAACATTATAAATGAAATGTGCTGTGAATGGGCTCTTATCTATGAAGACATTCAGGGTTATATCTTGAACTGGCCTAATTGATGGTAAAATGTGTGCTGCTGTTGTTGAAAGGACCCCATTTTTGATTAACACCCCACTAGGCCAGCCAAAGCATAAATCAAATGGTTTATAATTAAAAAAATAAAAATAAATAACTGAGAAAAATATGGCTTCTTTAGCACCAATTAACTGTCTTGATGGACAAAGTGTGAGAAAATTAAATAACAATTTCAGTATCATAACAATACCATATGAAATTGTGAAATGTTTGCCGTTGAGACATATTTACTAAAAATTAGAAAAAAAGACACAACCTTGATAGAAATATGAATAAAAAGGATTGGTGCAAAATGAAGTGACTCTCATTTTTATGTCCCATTTTTAAATTGCATTCATTTACGATTCATTCGTTATGTTTTAAAATGTACTCATTGTGATAAATTCTAAATGAACTGGTTTTATTCACAACAAAAATGTTATTTAATGAAATGTTACTTAATTTTTTTTAGTGAACGTGCATAAAACAGGAAATGACATCAGAGGCCCCCTGCAGACCCTCATGTAACAAGGTCAGTAAGTCTTTTAACATTTCAGAAAATATGAGAAGGTAGGGTTCGTTCTGTTGTAAAATGTCATGTGGTGTGACTCTTCAAAAATGTAATAATTATGAATTAATAATTCACAATTTTATAAAAAAAAATACCTTTTACCTAGAAAAAAAATAATTAAAAACATTTTTGAAAATGATTAAGTACATTCACAAAAAATTATACTTGTAATAAAAATGCAATAATTATGAATGAATAATTCATATTTTATATAAAAATACGTTTTACCTTGAAAAATATGTGCACTTTCAAAAAGGAAAATGTGTTATTACTTTTTACACATGGCATTTTTAGAGTTTTTTTTTTTTTTTTTTTTCTCAGAACTATCAGTAATACAAAGAACATATTTCTAAAAACTTGACATTTTAAAGTAAATTTTTTTTTTTTTTTTTTGTTGACCTTCATTGGCTGAGAAACAAAGCAATCAAACATCAAGCACTCAAAAAATTGCTAGTTTGTTTCAACCCATGTTTGGGACAAATATGGACAAACCCAACCGCTGGTTTAAATTTTTTAATCACATTTTTAAACCCAACGGTTGGGTTTGTCCATATTTTACCTAAACATGGGCTGAAACAACCTAGCGTTTTTTAGTGTGTGCTTTAAAGTGCACTCATGTCACAGGCTAATTATTAAATGTGCCGAATGTAATTAACAGTATACCGCTCAGCATCGAGGCTTGTCTTTTCAATTATATTTTGATTTTATTTTATTATTTTTCTGAAAGGTAGAAATTGTCCTTACCCTTTAATAGTTACTTAGCAACCTGTTCTCCCTCCATCTGACAAAATCAGAGATGCACAAATGAGCAAAAGGAGCTATTGTATAACCAGCCATAGTCGCAACACCCAGCATGGAGCCAGGATAAGCTGGGCGCTCTCCAAAATGCTCACATCGTTGCTGTCGTTGTGTCGGACACAATTCTGAGCAGGCCAGAGTAGATTGAATATCATTTTCAGCAATATTGTGTGCTGACTCCATCTCTCTTTTGACTGCTTTGCATTTCTTTTAATGTTCACCAGCACCTGCTAATGTGCAGGCTTACGTGCAGGCTTTTGTATCACCACTGGGTCAGCAAATGCATGCCACGGTGTTCTGTTATCAGTATAAACAGGAAAAAATATAAAAAAATAAAAAGAATTGGGACCTCGCAGTCGTGCACAGTGCTTGAAAGGTGCTAACGGCAAAGCAAGCACACTGCATAGCATTAGTGTCTACAAATGTTAGACAAGGTTGTTCGACTTTGGTACGTTTCCGCCGTATTATGTGTGGAATACCACATGTATAATGCTCTGTGAAGTGTACAGCATAGTCGTCTAAGTGCTTTTGACAGGTCCCGGCAGGTGAAAGTTTAGAGAGCTGCGGGTATATAGGCTTTAGCTGAAGGTTTTAATGACGGCAGCATGTTTCTGATTCAAATGTTTGCATCCTGCATACATTTCGCTGCTGTTTGGAGATTTATTTTGATGTTGAATCATCATGGAAAATAAAATCCGTGACTGAGATTTCAGTTCTGCCATAAGGCCTTTGTTGTCAAAGCTGAGGTATAGTAGGCTACATCGCTAACTGAACTAGCATGGGCGATCGCGCTTGTATGTACTGTCATGTAAAGCTGTATCATATATCAAGCTGAAAATGATAACTGCTATGACAAATGAATGGGCTGTCATGCTAGACAGTATGAGTCTCACGTCACTGTTTTGTAATGTCAAAGACATAATAAGCTCACAACTGAAGTCACTGAGATGGAAACATTTACAACATTTTTAGTTCTATCACCTACTGTATTAACAACATTGTTCTACAATCTCTTCCGTTTTTTTGTTTGTTAGTAAAAATTTACCTAGTCCACACAATTTATGAGTTATAGACAATATTCCCAGCTGAATTATGAGGGCACTAATGTTGTGCTAATTGAACTCTGCATTGCTCTGAATTCAATTGCATAATTGGTTTCTTAGTAGTTCAATGATTTTTGTTACTTTTGATAAAATGTGCGTGTCAGTTTTGTCTGACTTTAACTTTTTTTTTTTTTTTTTTTTTTACGAAGTGTTACTATTTGTGGCCACAATTAGGCCGCAGTTGTTCATAGTATATATGTTCGTAAGAAATCTTTTGTCATTTTTATTCTCTCATTATGTTAGTCAGCTTGCTATACATAAGAATGATCCTTTATATTAGTGATTCTTAACCAAGGGGCCGGGGGGCACAGCAAGCTTCAAAATATGTTATACCTTGTAAATATTTTATTTAAAATGAAAATTGAGGCTGTGAATTAAAATAATACACATTCTATCATGAACGTGATTTTGTGTGAGAGCAAGATAAGATTCAAATTCCCATAATACTATATAACATGTAACTATATATGTATAATATATATATATATATATATATATATATATATATATATATATATATATCATATATAACAGGATTTTTTGCAAGCAGGCACTGTGTACCAACTTTTTTAAAGTTGGCAGGTGTGGGAAGAAACTCGCTGAAGCAGGGTGGAAAATTAGTCCATGCAGACCTCGACACAGCAGTGGAAAAAAAGTCCAAGTGAAAGTTCAGCAGTGCATTTCCACCAGAGAAATAACGTCCATTTACATGTTATTGGCTCACATCATGAATTTCAGCTTTTTTTTTTTTTTTTTTTTTTTTAAACTTTATTTCAAACTAATCTTGTGGCCTCTTGAGGCTCTTTAGTGGACCCCAGTCCATGCTGGAGAACCTCTACTGTAGAAGAAGTGGTCATGAACCACTGTTCCTATTATTATAGTAGGTTGCTGATGATTTCATGTACTTCCTTTGTTATTTTGGATTCCACATTACATCAGACCCTTGATATAAGGCAGTATAAGGCCCCCATTGTCCACAACAATATTTGATAGCCCCTCTAAAGATCGTTTTTAAAATATATTTTACTCACAATTTCTTTAGAACTTGTCACTATTTGGAACTGTTTGGATCCTTGTAAAGGGGTCATATGATGCTATTTAAAAGATCATTGTTTTGTTTACTGGGTGTAATAGAATGGGTTAACATGCACCGATGTATCGGCCAACAATCGGTATCGGCCGATAAAAGCTATTATTATCACTATCGGCCATCGGCCAATTGTTTAAAAACGGCCGATGATCAGGGCCGATTATATCCTGTCAATCAAAAGGGTCTGCATTTTTTTTTTTTTTTTTTGCTACATCAGATATTATTTTTAGTGCCTCCCGTCCAATAATCGCAAAAGGCTTTGTGTTACTTCTGATAAGAATTAAAGTTTCAGTTTTCAAATTCTGTCCATTTTATCATAAAATTCAAACAATAAATGGCGTTTTGACGCTCTTAAATGTGACGTGTCAGATCGCTGTAATGCCTCAGTTCAGGCGGCAGCTCGGAGTGCGAGTCTTTTCTTCCTCTTCAATACTCGAAAAACATGCATGAATATCAAAGGTATGTTGAAAGATATAGCCTAGTACAACTTACCAGAATGTATCACGTCTCATGTAATCACTTTATTTGTGCTTCAACCGCGGAAAGACGTTAATAAAACAGCTTGTGAACAATATGTCACATCTTGTCAAATTTACCTCAGGAATGTTTTCCAATGTTCACAGTTCCTTAGCTATCTATCTATCTATCTATCTATATATATATATATATATATAACACTAGAGGAGAGCTTATTTACTGTTAATTATGTTTGTGTAAATATGCCATGAAGACAAATGCTTATGAAAACTACCTAATGTGATACTATTATATCTATAATTATTATATCTGAAAATAAACAGCAGCTGAATATAAAACTTCTGTTGTTAATTGTAACCTGTAATATTGTAGTGTACCAAATGAGAGGGTTCCCTGTATAGTTTGCAACATTATTTGGGAGAGATTTTTTTTTTTTTCTTTAAGAAAAACGAAACTATCGGTATCGGCATCGGCCGATATCATTCTGAATAATCGGCTATCGGTATCGGCAGAGAAATTTAGTGTCGGTGCACCTCTATTTAATATTCAAAAAACATTATTTTTCACATACTGTACATTACTGCAGTACCTTATTCCTAGTCTGTCTGAAAATCTCCAATGGAATTTCCGGGGTTCTCAGGAGCAGAAGTCATCTAGTTGGGTTAACTTCTATAGTGGTGAATGGAAGACAAAAAAAAAAAAATCTGTAATAGCATTTCCACGACTTTCCAAAAGAGGGGAACAAATATAGAGAGATTGGTTACAACAGCCAGAAGAGAGAAAGATGTCAGATTTACCATCACTCTTTAACATGTTTAGTCAAATTTGCCATCACTCCACAACGTGTATAGTCAGTTTTGGGTTTGTTTTCTTTGTTTTCTGTTCCTGTTTGCCTGTGTTCCCTTTGCTAGTTTGTCTCCATGGTTTTTGATTGAGTTTGCATGTGTTCCTGGTTATGTTAATTATCCCTGTATGTATTTAAACACTCTGTTCATTCAGTTTCTTTGTCCGGTACTGTCAGTATTAATGTGGTTGCATTGTATATTCTTCTGCGATCTCCTGAGTATTCATGAAGTTTCTTTTGTCCCCGCTGGTTCCACCCAGCTTGAAGTTGTAATGTTACATGTATAGTCAGTCTTGGTTTCGTTTTCTCTGTGTTCTGTTCTTGTTTGCCTGTGTTCCATTTGCTAGTTTGTCTTCATGGTTTTTGATTGAGTTTGCATTTCCCTTACCATAATCACGAGCTTCTGCTTCCAAGAATTCTAAAGCAACTGTAATCAAACAGTTAATAATGTTGTCGGTTTTACCGAATCAGTTCGAGAGAGTCCGAGTCAGATTCTGAAAATGCTGATGACCAAGCAGATAGACCTGAACCAACTTCCCAAGCACGACTTGAGCCAAACGATTCACAGTTAGCTCTTACCTTTCAGATACAATGAATGAAAATGCACTATACACAAGCGAACTTTTGGGTTGTACTGCTCAGAAACAGTGTTATAAATAAATCTTCACCACTGATTCCTAATTTCACCCATTTTCAGAAGCCAAACAAAGGGTTTTGCTTTCTCATCGAAACTCAGTGTCTCCATGACATGGTGTCAGATCTACAATTCACTGAATCCTCGCCTTCCTTTTTTGCATATGCCTTTGAGTGGGCATTATGCTGATATTTCACATTGTGACGTAGACATTCCCAGAATTATTATCTGGGCTTCGATTTAGGCAGGTCTGGATCAGAGTTCTAAACCCCTTTGTGGGAGATATTATACATGCACAAACAGATACATTACATACTAAAGGAAAAGGAAAACATTAAAAAGCATAATATGACCCCTTTAAGACACCTCTTTGGTTTTCACCTCTGGCCACTGCAAAAGACGCTGGGGTCACTAGTAGTAACCATACAGATGTTTTTATGCATGCTTCTACCATTGACATGCTGTTCATGCACTGAAATCTGCACAGTGGCCATTGCACATGGATTTTCTGCCAACCGGTTATACACTTTCATATTTGTTCAGTCTACATGCCTCCAGACATTTATCGAGAGTATAAGAATCCACATTAATTCTTGCTCTGAATCAAAAACGAAAAGACAGACTGACCGAGAATACATCACAGACTTCTTGAGTCTCCTCTTGACATTTTGCTAGTCGTTGTTGCTCTTTTTCCTGATCAGTTCTGCTGCCAATCATCTTCCTCTGTACGAAACAGAACCCTGCTGTTGGTCAGCCAGCGTTCCGTATGTAAATCCTCGCCACTTAGAAAGTCATTAACTTTTACAAAGGTGACAAGGTTCAATTTATATGGTGGCTGAAAATTTCAGTCGAGTGGGCCACAGTGTGTGGGTCTGTCCTCAAAGCTTCTTCAAATGAAAAGAGCAGGCGGCTCGCTAAATTATTCAAAATGAAATAAGAGGCTCTGCCACAGTACAGTGCGGATCAGACAGGAGAGAAAAGGAGATACTTTTCAACAAGAGGGAGTGCATCCATTTTATGCATATTTCAGTTGGTTGCCAGATCTATGAAACATGCAGAATGCTGGAATATAATGTTCTGTACTCTAATGCGCATGGATATTCCAGTTGCACCATGGCAGTTCCATGTTGTGAAATGTGTAGTAGTTGATTTGAATTTTTTGAAAGAAGAAAAGGTTGTGTAGAACTAGTTAAATTAAAGGAATAAGGGAAATTAATACTTTTAATGCTTTCAAGCTGAATAAAAGTAAAAAAATGATAAAAAGTGACAGTAAAAAAAAAAAAGTAAACTTCCTTTAAAGGGGTGGTTCAGTGGTTTTTTTCTAGGCTTCATTGTGTTTTTGGGGCGCAATTTAACATGTCTTAATGCTTCGTTTTTTTTTTTTTTGAAAACGCTGTATTTTTCATATATTTTACCTTTATTCTACACCTCATTGTCATTCGAATGGCTCGTTTGACTTTCTGGATCTATGAAGCCACTCCCTCCGAAATACGCAATGTGTTCAGATTGGTTAGCTGGCCCAGTGTATCATGATTCGCTGAAGCGTCCGGAAACGCCCCTTACCATTCGTTGTTACGCGCTTCAGTGGAAATGTAAATAACGGCGTCTATATTGCTGTATCAAATTGAGTCGAATCAGACCCAGATGAAGAGGGTCAAGCAGAACCTCTGCAATCGGGGCTTTTAAAGGACGTTTATGAATGGTATTTTTTTTTATTTGTTTCAAAGTGTTTAGATGCTGTCACTGCTGTTTGTTAGCTTTCAATATAACGTTACAGTTTTATCCTGATTAAAGCTTTAATGTAGCCGAATACATGACTGAGTAGTAGCATTTTTGTAAAGGTAGCGTCTAATTTATAGCATGAACAACTGTTTGTCTATGAACAAGTTTGTTGGAGAAGTATGCAATAGAATTTAGCTAACTGGCTAGTGAAGCAAAAATGAGTTGCTCTTTGTATATGTCCTTGATGCAACCAAAAAATAGCAACAGAACTATACATTTAAAAGACATACAAACAATAAAACCTACTTACAGTTTGAAGCCAATAAACAGCAGCTTCTGCTTTTAAAGTGGGAACTGCTTCATCTTTCATAAATAGCCTTTGTGCAAATCCAGCATTGAACTCGTGTAGATTCTGGAAGCTGTCTTCTGTGCCACATTCAGTGTAGAAAATATCACTGATTATTATTATAATGGGTTCTATTATCTTTTGACGCGTCGCTCGTGTCCGGTGTACACAACTCTTCCGCTTCCATTTTGCTGCGCGACATGGCCTCGCCCACTTTGTTGCGTGTTATCCCGGGGGCATGTTTGCAGGGTTTATGATGTCACCAACCCGGGAAGAAGCTCGTTGTAGTCCAAACCGGTCGTTTTTGTAGGCATTAAACTGCCATAACTTTAAAAGACAATATCTCAGTTTGCATTAAACTTTCAGCTCTGTAACTTTGCAGATACTGTTTATGCTCAAACAGCAACATTACACACTAACTAAAGTTAAAAAGTGGAATCGCATTGAGCCACCCCTTTAAACTTTCTATTAATCAAAGAAATCTGAAAAAAATGTATAATATATATGTGATCCTGGACCACAAAACCAGTCATAAGGGTCAATTTTTTTAAACTAAGATTTATACATCATCTGAAACCTGAATAAATAAGCTTTCCATTGATGTATGGTTTGTTGGGATAGGACAATATTTGGCTGAAATACAACTATTTGAAAATCTGGAATCTGAGGGTGCAAAAAAAAATCTAAATATTGAGAAAATTAAGTCCTTAGCAACGCATATTACTTACAAAAATAAATTTTTGATATATTTATGGAAGGAAATTTACAAAATATCTTAAAGGAACATGATCTTTACTTAATATCCTAATGATTTTTTGACATAAAAGAAAAATCGATAATTTTGACCCATACAATATGTTGTTGGCTATTGCTACAAATATACCCATGCGACTTATGACTGGTTTTGTGGTCCAGGGTCCTTTTGAATGGTAGTGTATGAGGAGACTTGTGTTACCAAAATCGGCCTCCTTTTTCAATGACTCTCTGTGACTGCATGAGGATAATAAAGTACATATAGATAAAACATCAATTACTCACATAATGTGCATCTTCTTACAGTAACCCTCAATGCTTCAATTACCGGAACCTCACACTAAATTTTCCTCTGCATTAATTAAAAAAAAAAAAAGAAAAAAGACAGACACATGATTAGGAGGGGGGGACAATTCACTCCCTTGCAGAGGGGACACATCCCCTCAAATCTGTGCCTGTGTCCTAATCCAATCTCAGTTGTGCATTTCCTCATGGAGTATTTTGCTATGTGGGCTCATGTTTTTGTTGTACACAGTTTGAGTGAAAGTGTGATTTCCGAGGGACAATGGAACAAATACCAGCTAAACAATGAGGCAGTTTATTGATTTTCTTGTCATTTGCTCGGTTTTTTATGATCTTGATCACCATTAACAAGTACAATGGGAGTGCCATCTGCATCTGGTCTGATTGTGAGACAGCTGCAGAGAGAGAGAGAGAGAGTGTGAGACTGAAAGAGTGGAGTGACTGTTGTATAGAACAATGAGAATGGTAATCCTTCACAATCTATACTGAGCAGTTACCTGGCCAAGAATGGGATATTGGTTCTCTTGTAAAAGCACTCTCTGTTGGGAGCAACATTTCTGTGTCAATATCAGGGCTGTTGTTTTAGCTTAATTAAGACATCTTGTACAAAAGAACACTTTCCATTTGCAAATAATGAGGAATTTTGGCAAGCTATTGATCTAAAGTCTGTTTGTGCACATACTAGTGTGGAGTGTTTGTATGCATGTTTCAATCTATTGGCAGTTAATAACTACTTTCATCCATTTTATGTTTTAAAAATGAACTGGCATAAAAACAAATACATACAGACAAGTTGTTGCAGCAGTTGTCTTGCTTGGAAATTGTTCAGCTAGCTAAAGACATCATTAGGAATGCTTTAGGGATGATTTTTTTGTGACATTACCCAAAAAACTTGAGTTTGAAAAATAACATCTAACAAAATTGTTTAGTCAGTTGCTTGTTTTGTGTGTGTGTGTGTGTGTGTGTGTGTGTGTGTGTGTAGTTTAGCTCTGCCCACTTTGATTTCATTGCTACTGAACGCCACTCCACACAGCAAATACTGTTTTGTCATTTCGTGACAGTAAAGACATTTATAATTTTGCAAAAGATTTCTATCCAAATAAATGCTGCACTGTAAACCCAGATAAATTCTACTAACTCAACAAATTTGAGGCAACTGATTGCCTCTACTTTTGTAAGTTTGCAAACTTAAATATCAGTTAAGCATAGCTAGTTTTTTTTTTTTTTTGAATAACTGTAAATCACAAATAAACATTAATTTAAATCAAAATATATATTTATATTTATATATATATATATATATATATATATATATATATATATATATATATATATATATTTGTGTTTTGTTCATCTTAATTTAATGCAACTCAAAGTTTTAAGTACATTGTAAACCCAAATAAGTTGGCAAAACTCAAATTTTAGGCAATCAGTTGCCTCAATTTTTAAATTCAAAGTTTAAGTAACTGGCAAATTTTTATTTTGCACTACTCATACATGTTAAGAACAATTAAAATTTAACTTAAAATTATCATGTAACCTCAATGTAAACATCTTTATTAGTGTAAAATTAGCTAGCTATAAAAGCTAATTCAAAAAATGCTAACATGCTAATTTGTTAACATGTTAACAATGGCATGGTATAGCACTTGCTCAATGAGTACAGCAATATAAAGCATTTAACATGCTTGCTCTCAAACCAAGCCGCATGCACCACTTGTCACCATGATGGTAACTCTCCAAAAACCCACATTAACAGAAACTCTTCTAAATTAGCATAACAAAACATTAATCACTACTAAATCTCCCACTTAACATTAATCTTGCTCAAAAAACATTATATAACACTTAATTTTAGCATTTACTCTCCCTTTTGAGTGCCATAGGCAAGGCATGCTGGGAAATAGAAATCCTAGCCCAGTTTCAGTTAAACTTAAGTTTGTCTAAATTAAAAGAAATAAGTTCATAAAACTCTAAACAATTAAACAGTTCAGTTTACTTAAAATATATCAGTTCTGTGAACTTGAAAGAAAAAGAGAGTTCTAAATACTCATAAAAGTTAATTTGACTGAACTAATTTGTTTAATTTAAGTTTGTCCTACTCAAACCAATTAATTAGTTTGAGCATTAGGGTTTACAGTGCTTTTTTTTTTTTTTGCTTTGCTTTGTATTCATCAAATAATCTTGGGGGAAAAAGTATCACGGTTTGTCTCTTTTTCGCTCCATCTTCTTTGATGGACACAAACCTGTGCATTTGACTGTTCATAACAAATCAGTGATACATTTGAAATTAAAAACATCTTCATATTATGAAGAAACATAATACACTATAAATTTAATTGGATGAGTCGCATTTGAATCTGTTGTAGAGCACAATATATGCACACCTGTCACTGCACGTCAGTTGAATTCTCAATTAATGTGGCAAGTTGCAACAGCAGACATCAGCAACCTACAGTTATACTGGACACAAGCAGTGTGAAAACACACCCATTAAAAACAAATTAAGATGGCTACGTTGGAAATGCTGTCTGTGGTACAGTTTGGAGAATAGCTTTTTGAATTAGGTACAGCATAATCTACTTTTTGACACATTGCTACTTGACAATTGAAACAGGTTGGGTTGTGTATTGTTGTCAGGACACAGTGTAAAGATATTGCTGCTGTTAGCACTTACCTTTGGTTGAGTGGGCTAAAATTGGAGGGGCTGCAGACCCCCAGGGCCCCACTAGTTCTAGCATCTCTGAACAGTTTTACAGACATGTTTTTACATACAGCATATCTGAAGACCAAATGACACGATCTGTACGCCTCCTCAAGACTTTGTGTTCTCACTCTACCTACATTCGGTTGGTTAATGTCAGTTTGCTTTGATAAATACTGTATTTATTCAACAGATAAAATTCTTCTCATAAAAGATCACATATGAATGTGGGGCTTTTCTGAAATGGTTCCTACAATCATTTATGTTCTTTTTCTTTCAATTTCTATTCATTTTCAATATTTCCAGACATTTAAACAAAAAAACAAAAAACAAAAAAACAAAAAAAAAAATCAGGTAAGATGAGGCAATGTAACAGATAATTAGCACAAATTAAAGGTAATATCTAGTATGATAAAAGTTTATTTGTTCATATAGGCTTTCAGATTTCACTGTACCCCATTGGAATATTAAACAGTGCAAGGCTGTGACTTTGCACCGATATGCCCTGTTTGTTTTACTATTATTTATACACTCGCATGAATGTGGGTGTCTACGGAAGTCACCCATTTCGCCTCTTTTGAGACAAAGAAGTATTTGTAAAATCAGAAGCAATCATCTTGAACATGCCCCTGATTGCATCCCTGTCAATTGCACTGAATGTACCATACAGATAAAAGACTTTCAGCTGATGCCACAGGGGCCTTACCTAGCAGTCATCAGCCTCTCAGCAAGTCAGGGACAAATGTAGACGTGACAGCCATCATAAACAAAATGTGACTAGACAACAGAGTTTCGATAAAGGCCAAAGTCTTTTACAGTTAAACATGAATTTGAACCTCACATTTTAAACAGAAATTGACCCACTGACTAAAATACTTATCATTTGAGTCTTTAAGTCAACCGTTTGCAACCCATTTTACTTCAGGAATTCGAGTTATTTCAGAAATGGAATATTAAACAAAAATTCAGGATGGGACATGATGGACTGGGGTTCATATTTCCAGGGTTTTCAGAAGCGGAAGTCGTTATAGTTTATAGCTTATAGTTTATAGTGGTGAACGGAAACTACAACAAATATAATTTTTCATTCCCATTTGCTCCAATAGCAAAAGAAACATGGGCATGTGGTGGGTAATCATCTTGCGGGTGTCAGAATTTTGTCAATTACTTTGCTTATACTACGGTTACCATGCCTTAAGACATTGAACAGATGTTTCATTTCAAGACATTTGACTGTTTTTGTCCTTAAGATGCTTTTGCATGTAGGCCTAATTTCTTATTTTAGAGCTAGTAACAGAGGCTTGAGACATTGATATGCAGATTAATGGAGTTATTGGAGAGACATTGATAGATTGCTTAAGAGTATGTGAATTACCCGAGTCTGTGCATCTCTCAACACTGTTTTCAGCAGCACTAAAAGCAAAGCTGTAAGTTTAACTGCTTCAAAAACAGCAAAGTTCTACCTTGTTTCTAAAAAAGTTTTGCAGATGCAAAACTATTTTATTGATAGACACAGGGCAGCGCTGACAATATATGAAGCGTCCATTTGCAAAAACAGGTAACTCTGTTTTTATTAATTCTCATAAATCATGTTTTTTTTATTGAGCATTCCAAGTAATATCAATCAGACTGCAGTTGGGTTGCTTTGATCAAGTAATAATAACTAAAATGTGTACAAGGATTTGCAGACGTCAAAATTATAAGTCCTTGATCACTTTTAGTCAGCTTTGACAAAACTCCCCTCAGCTAGCACGTTTTTTTAAGTGACTAGCAGCCTTTACACCTGACCTGAATTTGTGTACACAAGCAACATGGGTGCTTGTCAGTTTCTGCTGTAAAAAGTCAATTTGCGATGCCTTGACAGTGGACAATACCGGCTTTTTTGACAAAACATATTTAGGGTTCAGAACATGCTATATGTGGAGAATAACGCACAGCAGTTAGTTCACTTTTTTTAAACGGGGCGTTTATCGGTTTTTGCAAATCAACTCTTCATATATTACGACGTTAATAACTGTGGAAACGCGTCAGTCTATGAAAAGGGTCCATTTTATCCTTCAGCAATTTATGGGATCATGAAAAGTGTCTGGAATTATTGTGATTAGAACAGTATTTGGCTACTGGTTAACATTGTCTAAGAGTTCAGTGGGAAAAGACGTTGTATCAGATTTTGAGGATTAAAAAGTTTACAAAGGCACTTTGATGTTAGCGAATAGGATCAATTTTGATTTCATGTTGACTTTAAGAGGATTTTCTAACCTAAAAATTCTCCCAATATTGTCAAAATAACACATGTAACTTCAGAACTATTCTGGCAAGTGGCCTTAGCGTGGACTCAACTTTCCACCCTAAAAGCTGTATCTGCTATCCTACAGAGTTTTCCTTTTTGCTAAGGCAGCTCTGGCTTAGTGCAGCACAAATACGAGTGGGCCGCTGATGGAGAAAAGAGCAGCGAAATCAATAAATTAAAGTGCTCTAAGAGCTTTGAAGGTGGAGACATTTCCACTCTCCGAAGTAACATGCAAATACACTTTGAAGACCACAATACTGGCATAACAATGGTGATGCGTGGTGTGAAAGCGGATTATCTGTGGAATCTTTGTGTCATACAGCTGAGGGACGATGAATGCAGAGTTCACTCCTGACATCCTGAAAGCCCCGCCATCCGTGGTGCCATCAGAGTTCGTATCAGTAAAGGCTCATTAAAGCTGCAATCCAACTGGAGAAAGGGATTTTTGCAACATTAATTTTAACTCTGCCAATCCAGTAAATAATATTCTATTTACAGCCTTGGCTGCCTGCAAAAAAGGGTCATTTAGTGTAAATGGCGTCTTGCTCTGAGGCTGGCTTTGGAAATTGTGCTCTAAATGAGCAGAAATATAAAATGCACCATTGGTGGATTGGAACGCAGAGGTATTATCACCCACCTTTATATATGCTTATGATTTATTAGCATGCAATTTTTTATTATTATTATTACGTGGTGAAGTGTGCGAACTTTAGGGTTTATCTGATTATTTCCTGTAAGGAGTGCAATAAAAATTATAAAAAGAGTGAAGAAAATAACACCATTCGTCCCGGCCAACATGTACCAATCTGCTCTGAATTAATGCTGATTTGGCAGCTGTTTTCAGTCTTCAAATAGTCTGAAATATCTATCACTTCTAATTTTTCTTGCATGGCTTGTCCTGCCAATTGATGCGGCTGACTGACTCAATGGATACATTCTCAGTGTTGACAATTATTGTCATTGATTTGCCAAGGTGATGCATTTGGAAAAAGAGCATTTGTGAGGACATGTAAACAACTGGCAAGCTCCGTTTTAATCAGATTTTTCCCTCCCTGAGTAAATCAATACAACAATTAATGTATTTCAAATAGCAACAGCGAGTGTCCTAAGCTTCAAATTAAAGCAAGGTCAACTCTATACTTAACGACTTTCTGTTTCAGCAATCCACAAATTCTCATTTCATCCTCTGCATTATTTTGTTCCTGTCCAAATCGATAGAAAAAAACACAATTGTATATATTATTTATATAGAACTCATGATGAAATTGGCGGCTACTGGCGTCTAATGAAAAACTAATGAAATTTTGAAAGACGTAAGCACGTGCACGGTGCAGGGCCTTGAAATAAATGTGAAAAAGTTTCAAAGATGCTCATGCTATCTCTCACGAACTCCCACTTTCTGCTGCGTTTGCATGGGAAGAGTTAAGCAGGATGAGTGGGCCACACAGGACCAAAACAGTTCAATGAGAAAAGACACTGCAGATGTTAATGATTATAGATTTACAGGGATGGACTTGCATATGTAATTAGCTGCTCCAAATCATACGATGCCACCCTTAACATTTCTGTCTCTTTAGGCAGACTGTATTCATGAATAGTCATAAGTGGACTTGAGATGCCACTTTTACCACATTTCCAAAGCAGCCACAAAGTATTTGCAGTGCGGTAATGGATGCAAGAAGAAATAAATCTGTTTATCAACACGAAGAAAGTTAACATGCCTCATTACATTAACATAACTCATCCAGTTAATTTGAGACTGTTTACCTCTGAAATTGCACCAAAATGTGTAGTTTACCTGAACAACTGAGTGTGGGCTGGATATCTAAATACTCGCTTGACTTAAGAAAAAATGACCACCATCTGGCAGGCAAAAGCTACTCGCTGGCGTAAGCTTCAGCAATTCATTCATCTTGGATAGACTGTCTTAACAGTCAACAGACAGATGTAGATCAGTCGACTATCTCATTAATATGATGAAAAACAGCAGTGAGGAACATAGAAAATGCCTGTTTGACTAACACACACAAACACCATATGCACTCAATTGTGTTAGGATGCATACTTGTCATCCCATTTTCATTGTCACTTTTATATGATTGTGGATTGTATATATTGCTATCTGACCCAGTAGCTTTGACCTCCAAAAACATTTGATTCCAGTCACAGCATAGGTCCAATTATTTTAGCTTTTTCATTTAAGAAAAGGAAGGAAAGAAATAAAAACAGTCCAATCTATTCTAATCTATACGTGTCTGATTGCTGAATTAGGTGGTGTGTGCAGACATGTAAATTATCTCCACAAGAACAGAAATCACTCTCTCATTAAGTACAAAAGATGCTTGCTGAGTCAATTGGAGAGCCAGTTTGACGTCAAAACATGTCAGTATGTGCTGTCTTGGATTTTTATCTTTGTTTTCCAAAGCTTGGGTCAGAAGGCACTTTGTGGTGTCTTGTGTGGATGCAGTTGTTTCTCTTAGGTGAGGCATTATGCTGTGATTTTGTTATTTATTGATGGTATATATGGTTTGAGTCTGTATTTGGAATAAGAACAGATTTAGAGAGTTCTGGTTGTGTTTGTGCTGCATCTTCAATAACAGCACTGCAGCAAAACCAAACTGTTAATAGGCAAGATAGCAATTGCAAACTCATTTTTTTCCCTTTTTTTTTTCTGTTCTCACACCAGCAACTCATTAAGTAACAAAACAGGTCATTGATTTTACAGCTTTTCTCAAGGTTTTTATGAGATATAAGTGACCCCTCACAGGATCTGAACATGCTCCATTAAATCAGAGCAGTTCAAATGATCCCACAAACATTTCAGCCTGATCATCAGGAGGCCTTATAAACCACAAGCAAGGAAGTGTGTAATTTACCTGGGATAATGTGACATGAACTCCAATGTGTAAATAAGGCTTTTAGTACTGCTGAAATGACTTCTGCTCATGGTCTGCTCTTAAATATAAGACCAAAACTCCAGCTAAATACATCATGAAATCACTTGACAGGTGCAGTTTTTCTTTCTGTGTGTATTTTCTGCTGAAACAGGTTTTGGTGGGACATATAAAAGGTGTCAACCATTTTATTATTATTATCATTATTATTTAGGAGTCGAACAGTAGTCTAAGCACGCTTGAGTCCATTATATGTATGTGCGCTCTCGATGCGCTGATCGCACATTGTATTTATGCACATTTCAGTACATTCATGATGTTTCCACACAGATTCATGATAATGTTTTGATTTGTCATGTGTATGTTGCTGTGTTTAGTAATTCTGAATGGATCCGTGTGCTGTAGTAGGTAAATGCATTCAGGTCAAGGCGGTTGGTTTAGGGGTTTTGGCATCTCTATGTGGTCCTGGGTAGCGTTTCCCAAAAGCATTGTAAGCTTAAGTTGATCGTAGCTCCATTGCCACCAATTGAGATACGATCAACTTAGGCTTACGATGCTTTTGGGAAACGCTGCCCTGTTCGGTATCGCTACTTGTCTGAAATGTAAACAGGCTCTTTGCTGTTGCACTGCACATATATGCGTCATTGATGACTATTTACAACGTTTTTGAAGCATTGATAACTGTAGCCTATCACAGACATATCTGATGAGCGCGTGAACACAATGGCCAATCTGAGGTGTTTACGAATCCGCTCAACAGCGCTCAAAGCATCATTTTTAAAATTTAAGTACCATGAAAAAGGCTTGCAGAAAATAGTTTTGTGAGAATTGCCCTTCAATCTGATAGTTTACTTTGCTTAATATAGCAAATTATTATGACAAAATAAACGCATTAAACAAGATAAATGGTGTATGCTTAATTTCACGATAAGTGTATGATTAATCACGATTAAAAATTTTAATCTATTGACAGCCCTATTGTTATTATTATTATTTAAGTAGCCATGATCTTTGGTTGATTTTATACATGATTTGCTACATGATAGGGATGGGGCATTCTCATTCCAGAGAGCATCTAAAATTGGTTTCATGTAAGAGTAATCAACAATATTTCTGTCTGAAAGTGAGTCATTTGATATTACCTTTTTTTGTTTGTTTGTTTCTTTGTTTGTTTGTATAATTATTGTATAAATTGTTGTGTCTTTGTTAGAAAATTAACTTCCTGCCTGTCATGGCTTTTGCTGCATAGATAGTCTGACATGTAGGACATTTTCATTCCTATTTCATCCCTGATTTAAATGAAAACAGCTTGCTTAGGCAGATGCATATGGAATAATTATAGCTTTTTCACCTTCCATGAGTGTGTAGCTTTACCCAGAAGAATATGCAGCAGTCACTGTTCAGCCAGTATTTCTGCTTCATCAGTATGCTGCATTTGCCTCTCCATGACTACCAGTACAGTTTCCGCTGTGCCTATTAGAAAGAAAAAAAAAAGAAAACATTTGTTTCATTATTAAACATAATCTACAGGGGAAAACACTTGCGTGTGTGTGTGAATTGCATTTAACATGTTCCTTAAACAGGTCTACTCACCTATTTTTCTTATGTTTTCTTGCTGAATAGCCAAATGTATACAAGTTTTCCAGATAAATACTACTAATTTTGCTACCTCCGTTCATGCGGCCTAATAGTTGGCCATTCGACATTAGCCTACAGTATATATACACAAACACTCACCAGCCACTTTATTAGGTATACATGTTCAACTTCTCTTTAACTCAAATATCTAATCAGCCAATCACATGGCAGCAACTCATTGCATTTAGGAATAGACATGGTCCAGACAATCTGCTAAAGTTTAAACTGAGCATCAGAATAAGGAAAAAATAATGCCCCCTTTTCAAGATGTAATATAAGTCTGGTGTCCCTAGAATGTGTCTGTGAAGTTTCAGCTCAAAATATCCCACAGATCATATTATTATTTATCATAGCTTGTCAAATTTGTCCCTATTTGGATGTTAGCAAAAACACGCCATTTTTGTGTGGCCCTTTAAATCCACTTTCCAAAAGAGGAGCATTAACAGCTTGTGCTTTGGTTGCTCAACAACAACAAAGCTGGAGAATCTCACACAGACAAAATGAGGATTGTCAGTAATGGTGTTCAGCCTTACATTATTCAAACCGGAGTCGGACACTGATGGAGAGACTCAGGAAGAAGTTACAACTTTTAGAATGCAACTGGACGTTTCTGAATGGTTAGCGGATAAATGTATGTAGTTGCTGTGGAATTGATTCAACTCATCGACTAGCATGTGCCGTCATGTTAATCTTTTGTGCAAATCTAGTGTTGAATTGACCGTCGTTTGTGAAGCAGTCTGGTGTAAAATGGCGGCATGGTAACAACACTCTACTACAACAACTCTTCCTCTTCTCTAAAGCAGCCCAACATGGCCTCACTCCCTTTGCGTGTTGTCGGGGGCAGGGTTTATGTAAATTTTAAGGTTAGTGATGTCACTAACCCGGGATGAAGCTAGTCCCTAACAGCTGTTTGTTATAATCCTTAAACAGAGAATTGTTTAAAAGAAAATATCTCCCTTTGCATTGAACTTCGAGCGTTGTAACTTTGCAGATGTTGTTTATGCTCAAACAGCAACATTACACACTAACTAAAATTAAAAAAGTGAAATCATAATCAACCACCCCTTTAAGTGACTTTGAACGTGGCATGGTTGATGGTGCCAGATGGGCTGTTCTGGGTATTTCAGAAACTGCTGATCTACTGGGATTTTTACACACAACCATCTCTAAGGTTTACAGAGTATGGTCTGAAAAGGAGAAAATATCCAGTGAGTGGCAGTTCTGTGGATAAAAATGCCTTGTTTATGCCTGAGGTCAAAGGAGAATGGCCAGACTTGTTCAAGCGGATAGAAAGGCAACAGTAACTCAAATACCTGGGTATCGTTGCTGACCATGTCCATCCCTTTATGACCACAGTGTATGCATCTTCTGATGGCTACTTCCAGCAGGATAACGTGCCATGTCACAAAAAGCACAAATCATCTCAAACTGGTTTCTTGAACATGACAATGAGTTCAAAATGCTTCAACAGTCACCAGATCTCAATTCAATAAAGCACCTTTGGGATGTGGTGGAACGGATGATTCTCATCATGGATGTGCAGTCAACAAATCCGCAGCAACTGTGTGATGCTATCATGTCAACATGGACCAAAATCTCTGAGGAATGTTTCCAGCACCTTGTTGAATCTAGCCATGAAGAGTTCTGAAGGCAAAATGGGGTTCAACTTGGTGCTAGCAAGGTGTACCTAATAAAGTGGCCATTGAGTATATATAGTATTTGTATGATAAAAGTAGTTATTACAACAAGGCATCAATGTGATCGAGTTATTGAACTGAAATGTAAAATGGTTTAGAGTTTCTAGATTTGTAGGGTTAAGGGGGTTTTGAGGGTTTTTTTTTTCTACATGATTCTAAATTGAACATATAGTAACACAAACAACAAGGATTGAGAATACACATTGAATTACTACATGACAGTTAATTGTCTTGAACGTTATTGTCATGACATTTTATAGTTTGAAATTAAATAAAGTTGTACAGCCAGTTCTGGAAATCAGAAGGCTGCCATAGCACTGACTACTGTCTCTCATCTCTCATGTGGGCTGTACTTTCCCCTTTACAATGGCCGTGCTGCCAAGGCACTTAACTGCAGATTAGCGAGTGTAACATTAATGGAGCCCAGAGGAGGAACTTTTGGAATAATTCCCTCTAAATTTCAAACAGAAATTAGCCTTCTGTTTGGAACACTAATTCCCTCTTTTCTAATATTACTCATCTCAGAGAAGAAGCATAATTTTCTCAACAGTATTGATTGGGATGGATTTCTACTGAAACTGGACATCTTTTTTTTTTTTAAATTACATCTTTCTGACCACAATCATTCCACTAACTGTCAATGATTTCAGACTGGCAGTGCTTCACATAAAAAAAAAAAAAAAAATCTTTTAATAAATTTAATAAAAGCTTCCCTGCAAAGAGGTTTTTTTTTTTTATTTGTGTCTGAGGTAACACATTGCACTGATTGAAAGCTATGCGTTTAATTTGTCATCCAGCCAAATGATCAAACTTTTTTCAGTTAGCAAAAAGAACAAAATGAAGAGTTAATGTTCTTCGTGAGAGGGAGAGAGAGCTATATACACAAAAGAACTATTCAAATGCACATTATAATTCTAAACTGCAGTCAAACAGCTGTGATTTTACTCAGCAATGTACCTCATCAACAATCCCATTATACCTCTAAAATTAATTACATTCACATTCACAGGTTGCAGATTGTATGCTATTTAGACATTTCCCTGCTCTATAAACACGATGTGCTACATATAAATAACATGCAAAGAGTAGCAGAGAAACACACTGACAGTAGCGTCGCAGTAGGATGCCTAGTGTCTTCTCTAACTCTTCATTATCTTTTGTCAATTACTTGAATTTGTAGTTATGCTTGATGTGCGCTTCTGCTGTCTACTGGCATTAGGTGCTTGGCTGGTATTGCCAGTGGCCATGCGGGCATGATTTGAGTGGCACAGTAGTTATTCACTGTAACTGGGTAATAACATCTAAATGTTTGTCAGATCTGAGGCCCCTCTTTGTTACCGCCATTATTTTTTTCTGTCAGAAACGTCACGTCAGATCTGAGAGCGTGTCAGCCGGAGTTGTTTCCCTGAGCGGTACGAACGTAGGAGGCCGATCCTTCCGGAACTGTGTCCTAGTCTTTCTGTGTTTCCACTGTTTATTGTGTGGTCACTTTTTGACTTTGTGCTAATAGTGGATTTCATTACAAAAATGAATGTTAAATATATGCAGAAATAAGCTGCAAGCTTCATAGGTCAAGTATAAATTTATTTCGCCTTGGCACTTGAGAACACACACATTAGCTTTGTTGGGAAAATCGTTTTAATTAAATAAAGAAAAGCTAAAACAATTATTTCGGTTATTAATCTGTCATATGGCTGGCGTATTTTTATGCTGTCATTTGGATGCCCTTCATACATCCTTGAATGCATTTTTTTTTAAAGATTGTTTCTAGTGAAATGCTTGAAAACCAATAATTAAAATGGAAATATTTGGCATGTCCTAATTATCCTCTGATGGATGATTATCTCAATCAATAAATGCATATCACTGATCTTATTTTAGTCTGCATTTGCTGAGGGTGAAAATTGTTTCAGCTGTTGTTTCATTATTCTGACAACATTTGCAATTGATGCCAAGGCCCGTACTGTATCTACAATAAATTAAAGATATACTTTCAAACTTTCTCACAGAAACACTTTGTCTTCTTCATATGAAAGTGTTTATTAATAATTCAGTACATTTTAACTATACCAACTTAATTTGTCGTACACTGAGGGGATTCTTCATGCAGAATTCAGTCCAGAATGCATAAGGTGATTGAAAGGTCACACTTTATTCAATTCTCTCTTGAATCCCAGTCTTGATGTTGGCTGGGGTTTGATATCTCATCACAGCAGACTGTCTGAACTGCATTACAGTTCGGTGTGCTTAAGAATGTGCTGTTCATGGTGTTTTCTTCACACAAAAAATGCTTTTAGACAGTTTAATATGCATTCGCTTGTAGATAATTGATTCAACTGGAAACATGCTAATCCCTTTCTCAGTGTTTTCACCTTGGTTAACAAGCTTATAATGAATCGACGACTCATTATACATTGTAGTATGTCATTCCATGGTTTATGTTTCCCAAAGCATTGGGACACAACAATATTCATACAGATTTCTTTCAAAGTAAGTGTTTCTCTTGCTATGTTTGTAATATTTTGCCTTAATGATATACAGCTAAAGACCTTATTAAATAGAATGAACATTGTTGGTATCTGTATTTTTATTGTTAACTAAATCTAAAACCGTAACACTTTACAATAAGGATCCAACTTTAGTTAACATGAACTAATAAAAAAAAAAAATCCTTATAAAGCATTTATTAATCTTAGTTCATGTTAATTTCAAAATTTACTAATACTTTATTAAAATCAAAAGTTGTATCTGTTAATATTGTTTAATGGACCCGAGCTAACATGAAGTAACAATGAACAGTCGCGTTTTTATTAACTGACGTTAACAAAGATGAATAAATACTGTATTAAATGTATTGCGTATTGTTGAATAATGTCAGTAAATGCCTTACGTTAACCAAGTTATTGTTTAGTGTTACCACTAAAACTATATAAAAAATAGGTAATGTTTTACAGTAAGGTCCCATTAGTTAATGTTAATGTATTAATGAACATAACTAAGAATGAGTGTCACAGTTTGTTTTCACCATAGGAAGAGTTGAGGCAGGATCTAAATGCAGCAGTAAGCAATACTTCAAAATAGCCCTACATAGCCCTAAAATAGCCCCCTTAACCCTACATAAGCAATACTTCAAAATAGCAAACACTCAAGATAACACACAGGAGAAACATGAACATTATACACAGACGAGAACGGACAAAAACAACTGAAAATGAGGGCTATTTATACAAAGACTAAAGGGAGGGAGAAAACAAGGTACAGGTGCAATTAATCAAGTAACAAATGAGTAACCATAGAAATAAATCGTAACATACTTAAGGACCGTTTAAATGGCATCGTTTTCAACTAAAAACGGAAAACTTTTTATGCGTTTTGGTTGTTCATTTACATGACAATGCCGTTTTGGGGGCCTGAAAATGCAAACTTTTGGAAATGGGTTTCAAAGTTCTTGAAAACGATACCATTATCATCTCCGTGTAAGCTACAAAAACGTGGATCTGTGAAAACGGTGATGTCATGCTCATGTGTATTATATGTTCAGTCTATAGGCGCGTAGTGTTTCTTTATAAAGTGACATCACCAACTACTGGCCTGGCAGCATGATATAGCATTTTTAGTTTTCAGAGATCCATGTGAATGGGGATCGTTTTGTCAATTTTGTCGTCTGTACACAAAAAACACAAAGGCATCGTTGTTGTGTAAGCAAACTTTTAGAAACCCTGACAACAGAGAAGACAAGATAACACAGGGAAAACTTGAAACCTTGTGACAATGAGCAATTTATTTGTTGAAAAGTTTCTGGTAATTAAAATAAAGTTCAATTGTATAATATAGACTAAATATTAGATGAAAAACTAAATTTTTCATCTAATATAAAAATGAAAATAAAGCTAAATAGAAATACTGAAAAACAAAATCTAATAAACATAATGAAAACACAAAAATACTAAAACTAAAATATAAAAAAGAACGCTTTTTTAAGTAAGCAATAAGGTACTCAAGGCTGTTGCTGTATCGTGAATAAGTCACGGCTGAAGGGCGTTGTTAGGTACGATGCGAAGCGGAGTTATAAAATGGTTACCACACAATACAAATATTAAAGCCAAAAAATATGTATCTATGGAACTTTTATGAAGTAAAATTGCCAAAAGCCTTCCTTCCACTGGAAAAAATAGTCCCTGACCCTGAACAGCAACAGAAGTTACATTATTATGCCATTAGATGGCGGCAAATACTGTCTTTATGAGTGAGTCACTCAGTAGCGAAGACTTTTATATTGAAAAGACTGAATTGTTGTGAACACGGAACAAGACGCAACTGACAAATGCTTTGACTAGCGCTGTCAGTCACGGGAAAAACCTTTAAATGTTAAAAGGACAAGATATTGCAGCGGACATTTAAACAGATGTTTTATTATGAACATAGGACTGACCTGAAGGAAAATGCTAAATCTGAATGCAGGTAATAAACTTGTTCAATCGATCTCTTTATCACAATACTCTTCTACATAATACAGTAAGCTTCAATGAACAATATGAATTGAGAACAAACAGTTGCCAAGAATGGTTGCTAAGGGTGTTGTGCGGTGGTGGTGTGCTGATGAGGGCAATAAGACTGCACCAAATGACTTATCCCGCTTGTGAATCTAAGAATAACTTTTAGGTAAAATGAGCAATAGTTGCTGTACAGTAGGAATGTTGTTCCTGTGTTGTAATTCCCAAGGACAGTGGATCTTTCTCATTGGATATTCTTGTCTATGGTCTCTTCAGTTAAACTGGGATGGTAAGTGTCTTTTCATGAATGAAGTTAATAGTGCTGATATCAAAGTGCGGACAAATGAGGGGCTGGTGGCAGGTCCGGTGTTGGCAGGGGAAGGAATCATAATTAACCCCTGACCTCCTTTCATCTCTAATGGTTGAGCTTCAAACTGATGGGGGGAAATAGGTTAAAGCATTATGGGACATCGTCTATCTCACTATTTCTTTTACTTACAAATCTGAATGACCTGGATTTTTTTTTAACCCTCATTTTCTTACATGCAGTGATATTAGGTTAATATTGTCATTCAATTCAACCACATTGCTCTGTGCATTTGTTTCACAAATTCTTGTTTGGATATTGCATTTCAGCACTAAAAGTCTTAGCAGTGTCCCATTCCTTTCCTCCCGCTCTCTTTGACAGGAGATCATGCGCTCGTGATCAGAGGGAACCTGACCAGTCATTTTCCCGGTAATGGCTTAGGTGTGATGTGTGGTGACATTGCTGCGCAAGGCTGTTGACACAGTAAGCATCTCTTGGGCTCCTGGGGTACAGATGTCCTTAGGCCTGATAATTTACTGCCGCACATGCCAGCGAATGCTCGTGCAGATGTACAGTATGGAGTATTCCCACTGCTAGCATAACCGGTTCAAAGTTATATTTTATTAATGGCCAAGTATAACTAGTTCACTTTACTACATTGTTATTAATGGGCGATAGATCAGCAAATACAATATGTGCATGATATGTTAAATAGAATTTTGAAAGAAAATAATACTTTTATTTATCAAGGATGTATTAAAGTGAAAAGAAAAGTGACAGACATAGAAAAAAAAAAAACTTTCGTATAAATGTTGTTCTTTTGAACTAAAATAGAAATAGAAAACTGTTATTTTAAATTGTAATAATTCACAATATTACTGCGTTTACTGTACTTTTGATCAAATACATGCAGCCTTGATGACCATAAGAGACTTAAATACAATTAAAAAAAAATTTGTGTGTGTATATATATATATATATATATATATATATATATAAATATAAATATATATATAAATATAAATATAAATATATATATATATATATATATATATATATAAATTTAAATCTTTTTTTTTAAACTGAAGGGTGAATGTGTGTGTCTGTGTGTGTGTGTGTACATATTAATATGCATTCATCTTTCATTTTAAAATGAATTTTATTCATTTTAAAAGTAACTAATTTTATAATGTATAATCCATGTCCATTTATCTGTGAAAAAAACATTTATTATCATATACTTCTATACATTTACTATACTTGCAGTGTCTATTATAGCAGATCATATTATTTGTTGATGTTTTCTCACTTCTCTATGAGAGCAGGAAAGGAAAGAGCAGGCTTAAATTATTTATCACACACTGTACAGAGCCCAGACACCCTTTCCACTGTGGCCAGGACTGATAAAAAGACTGCGGATACACTAAAAAAAGAGCTATACTTAGAGCTATAGTTATAACTTCACTAACGGAGGTGAAGGGAAGCGATACCCTCTAATACTATATTTTAAGCTATACATATTGCAGGGTAATCAAAGCTGCTCCGCACATCCAAATGAGACATGACATTTTCTTGACAGGCTTGCTTACTTGTAGCGATTAATTATTTATAATCGGCATACATAAAGTGTGTCGGGCTGGAGTGTAATCGTCAGAGTCTCATTAGTTTGAAGGGCATTTGGTTGTCACTCATCTTTACAAAACGTCCTTATAAATCAGTGATTGTCAGCAGTAGCACAAAGTTTCACAACATGATTCTTGCATGTACTTTCGGGGTACTGTGTTTGTTTTTGTTCGTTTTGTTTTGAGTCAAATTGCCCATCTGTTTAGTGGAAAAGTGAGGAATGAAGATTTAAGCTTTAAATGTCTTCTCACCCAGAACTGTGTAAGTGTAACTATGTTGTTCTTGTCAATCTCAGCACGTGTTTGCGAATTCACCTGCAAGAGAAATACAGTGCTCTCGCAGGAATTTTGATAGAATTTCTCTGAAAACAAACATAAGCTGTGTGTTTATCCAGCACACCATAACCATTTTCTTCAAGGAGGAGTGATTTCCTAAAATGAACCCCAAACTGCTTTCGTATGCAGTGTGTTTGATAGAAAACATCCTCTGAAATGATGTTTGCAGATACACAGCTGGGCTGAAATGCATTAAATGTCATTTATAGACCCAGACAAGAATGACAGCTCCAAGCCATGCACTGTCCCTGTTAATTAAAGTGAGGCCGGCTTCGAGACACTGCCACAGGTTTGTTCCCAATGCCACAGAGGATGATAATAGCACATGTAAATCTATGTAGCTGGAAGGGCTTAAGTAGTCATGATACCAGACTGATCGAAAGAAGAAAAAAGAATTATGGGGTTTCAGTCACTTTTGCACTGATTATTTGCTGCACTGCGAGGTCTGTAAGGCATAAATAATATAGCAACATTGCAGTTCGTACTTAAAAATCAAATATAGACAATGGCATTTTATAGTATTTGGCTTTTTATCAAACAACATTTTTTTATAATTTTTAATATTTCGATATGCAATGCCATTCAAAAGATTGGGGTAAGTAAGATTTTAAAAATAAAAATAAAAATACTAAAAAATGGACACATTTAAGACTTTAACATTGTTACAAAAGACTTCTATTTCAAATAAATTCTGTTCTTTTCAACTTTCTATTTATCAATAAATAAATAAATGAAAATAACTACAAAAATAAAAAAGGGTTATTTCACCAATTACTCACCATCATGTCAATCCAAACCCATAAGACTTTTGCTCGTCTTCAAAACACTTGAAGATATTTTTAATAAAATCTGTCCCTCCATTGACAGTCTACGCAACTACCACTTTGATGCTTCAAAAAGTTCATAAAGAGATCGTAAAACTAATCCATATGAATTGAGCAGTTTAGTCAAAATTTTCTGTAGAAACTCGATCGCTTTATATGATGTACAGATTAAACTTTTATTCACATATAAACATTCATCAACTCACACATCAGTTGTGGTAAACAGAAGCTCAAGCAAGTTTGCTTGACGCATGCGAGAACCAATGATACGCAGCACATTTGAGCTTCAACAAGAACCAATGAATTTCATTCTCATGTTACGCAGCACGTTTGAGCTTCCTCAAGAACCAATGAGGTTCATTCTCGTGAGTCATGATTGCAATGTTTATATGTGATTAAAAGCCTAAATTCAATCTGTTCATCATAAAAAGCAATTGAGTCTCTTCTGAAAATTTGGACTAAACCGCTGAATTCATATGGATTAGTTTTACGATCTCTTTATGAACTTTTTGAAGCGTCAAAGTGGTCGTTGCATAGACTGTCAACGGAGGGACAGAAATCTCTCAGATTTTATTGAAAATATCTTCATTCGTGTTTTGAAGTTTTGGAATTCCATGAGGGTAATTAATGACAGAATTTTCATTTTTGGGTGAACTAACTCTTTAAAGCAGCACAGAAATTTTCAACATTGACAATAATAAGAAACATTTCTTGAGCACCGAATCAGAACATTAGAATGATTTCTAAAGGATCATGTGACACTGAAAATTGACACTTAAAAATTAAACTTTGACATCACAGGAATAAATTACATGAATGAATTAATTGTTATAATATTTCACATTATTACTGTATTTTTGATCAAATAAATGCAGCCTTGGTGAACATTAGAGACTTTCAAAAACATCTTACCAACCCCAAACTTTATGGTAGCGTACATTTCATTCCTACAGTGGCATCTAAAAATCTTCAAATAGAAGCCTAGAGAAGGGATATTTAAAAACAAACCGCTTGCATGAATTATTACCAAAACAGGACCTTGACCACATTTGTTGTGACAGATGTTGGAATCAGAGAGACTAGTATAGTAACATGGTCGGATGACATTTCAGTGATGTCATAACTGGGGATGATTCATGACACAGATGAGCCTGATGATGCCACTTGCCTCTACACTGCTCAGTTGCTGAACATTGCGTATTGACATGAATGAGAGTGACATTTGTACAATCAAAAAATGCTATGCAATGAGAATTGATTTAAGAACAATATGAATTCAATTCATGTATCACCTTTGACAGTCGGACAGTTAGGAAAAGTCAATGCTAACCACAAACAATAAAATTCATATAAGCATATTATCACACATATTTAATATAGTAACTAATCTACACCTCAAACAAAGACACTTACTATAAATCCTATTTATTTATTTATTTTTAAAGTTCTTTCTCTCATTTTTAATGCATTTCACCTCAGCTCTAGCTTGTGTAGTAAACTAGTTTAGACTTTAAATTTAGCATTGTGCATTATGGTTATTGTTAGGTCTTATGACAAATTGCTTGTGACGTTCTTCATTTGTATGTCACTTTGGATAAAAACGTCTGCTAAATGAATAAATGTAAATGTTGTGCAGCTTGAAATTGATACAGTTCCCATATCTTTTGTTGTTGACGACAGAGGTCGTGCTTCCAGATTGGTGTATTGGCACAAATTCATTTGTTAGTGAGTAAAATGGCTAATACTAGTAAAATATTTGGCCCAATGTTTGTTTTATGTGTTAGTCTGGAAAATCACACTTCTGCTGTTTATGCATTTATAAAATTGACAGTTTTTCCTAATCAGCATATGTTGTTTGCTTTTTAACATAGACATAGTTTTGGGTTCAATGTAAAATCTGGCCCTGAAGCAAACGTGTTCAGAACCACTAATTTAAGACAAAGGTCTTTTTTATGGTGTGAAAATATTTTGCTTTAATATTCTGAGAAAACAAACAGATAAAATGAATAATATTTTCATGACCTTGGATAGTAAATGACTGGAATTACACACTGTGGAAATACAAGCAAATAAAAAACAAGTTATCATTGTCAGGAAAGGTACTTCAAACTGAGTGGCTTTAAAAGCATTGTTGAAATCCAACTGGTAAGCAACTGGCCCAGACATTTTTCAGAGCACCCCATTTATTCCGTTATTGCATTTTGTTAGCTCTGTTGGTCTTTTTGTTAAATAGACAAGGGTCCTAATTAAAACAATACGCTGCCACAACATGATTGCCATTTAATTCATCTTGCAGAAGCATTTGGCCATATTCCAGCAGTGCATCTTTAAAAGCATTTACTTCCACCAGCCACTTGGCTGGTGTTCAAAATCACACAACAAGGGAGATGACATCAAATCATAAAAGTGATAAATAGGCTTGTGGGTATATGAAATACGGACAGCTGCTTGTTTTATGAATACAACAACTCTATCTATCTGTCTATCTGTCTATCTGTCTGTCTGTCTGTCTGTCCATCCATCCATCCATCCATCCATCCTTTTGGCTACATGAAAAGAATGATTAAAAACAGACACCTTGTCAGATGTAGAACGCTAACAAATGGCCTGATGCAATAACAAGTTCAAACGTAGTGTTTAACATTCTGCCAATCAAGCCTTTGGCTTTTCAGCATTTGACAGCGTGGCCGTTTGTTCCTCACAGCGACAAGACACACCACCACAGTGCGTTTAAGTCCATCTAAAACAGATGGCCTTTTTTAAAACTGCTTGCAGCTGTTTCCTGAATTTTCTCATAGGTCTATTTAGTCATTACAGGACAAGCTAATTCTGTCTTTTTACTTAATAATGTATGTCCCTTTCACTCTCTCAGTTCAGTTTGCAGTGATTTCATTTCAGGACAGTATAATGAAGAGTGATTGGTGAGAAATTACTATAAACGCAGTGCAGTGTTAAAGGGTTAGTTCATCCAAAAATGAAAATTCTGCCATTAATTACTCACCCTTATGTCGTTCCAAACATGTAAGACTTTCGTTCATCTTCGGAACACAAATGAAGATCTTTTTGATGAAATCTGAGAGCTTTCTTTCCCTCCATTGACAGCTTACGCAACTACCACTTTCAAACCCCAAAAAGGTAGTAAAGGCATCATTAAAGTAATCCATGTGACTCCAGTGGTTTAACCTCAATTTTATGAAGTAATAACAGTGTTTTTTTTGTTTTTTTTCGCACAAAAAAAATTACCACTTTATTTACAAAGTTTTAATCCCCAACACATGCTCACGGAGCGTCTGCTCTCGCGTGAACACAAAACACGTGTTGTGGTGCACTAATGAACACGTTGGAGATTAATATTTTGTAAATAAAGTGGTTAATTATGTTGTTTTTCTGAGCAAACAAAGCATGTTGCTTCATAAAATTGGGGTTAAACCACTGGAGTCACATTACTTTAATGATGTCTTTACTACCTTTCTGGGGCTTGAAAGTGGTAGTTGCGTAGGCTGTCAATGGAGGGACAGAAAGCTCTCAGATTTTATTAAAAAGGGTTTCGTCTGCGTTCTGAAGATGAACGAAAGTCGTTCAGATTTGTAACAACATGTGGGTGAGTAATTACTGACAGAATTTTCATTTTTGGGTGAACTAACCCTTTAAAGCACTGCCTTATTGTTCCTAAAACAACAGAGAATATCCCCTATTCATATTTGCATCTGGGGCTGCCATAATGCAATAACTGAACACATCATCTTTTTTTTTTTTTTCCTGCATGTGAAGCATAATCTTTCTGATCACACCTAAATCCTTAAACCCGTGAAATCCACTTCATTGACAACATCTAGTATCGTAATGCCATTGTTATCATCTTACAGTCTACAGGTTTGATGATTCTGTTGTTTCCTTCACAAATGTTCCTCAACAAATGTTACATCTTCCAGTTTAAAGCTGAAGTATGTTTTGTGCCATTTGCATCACCAATGGATTGCAAAAATGACTGTTGAAAGTTCTCCTCCTCTGCCATTGGTCAAACAAACAGATTAAGCCAGTGTTACACTTGTAATTTGTCAACTAAAAAGTGCTTAATTTCAGGAGTCAATGGCTCACTAGTCTTTTTTCAGATACTTGAGCTTTAACGTTATCTCGAGCGTGATTCTTAATGACCTGACTATATTTGATGATTTTTTTTTCAGTATGTGTTTGTATCCAGTGAGAAATCCTGTTCTCCGTTTAGAAATATTTGGCATTGTTACCCCATTGATTTTTAGCACTGTACTGTATATCATCCCAGTGAATGGAAAATATACAGTGGATCAGGTTTTAGAGGTGACTCTTCCTCAAACAGTCTAGACATGAGGACAGCCATAGTATTCACTGCTGCCATTCATGTTTCAGAGGTGACTGAATTTTTATTTTAGAGTGACTAACTTTGACTTGTCAGATTCCAGCAGCCTGTCATTATTTCAAATGTGTCTGCAGGTCTCCACAGCTACCTGTTAAAACTCAGACTAGAGTCCTGTATAATTTTCCCATCTTCCCTGCTCCCTCTGTGCTAAATTGCATTGGAAGATGGATTTTTGGCATCCGAGGCTGTCAGGTCTCAACCAGGGAAGACTTTATGCACTGGTACACCCACTATGAAAGTGAATTCTGTTGGGATGGAGGGGAATCAAAGTCTTGAGTCAAGTGCTGCCACTCCAGTAGCTCTGGTCATTTTTCTTTGTCAGATTCTTAGACTCTTAACAAGAATGTGGATGCTTTGAGTATTTCTCTGGTGCTGAGTTATGTAAATGCCTTTAGCTTATTCTCTGGTGGGATCGGCGTGATCATTAGATTAGGGGAAGGGAGGAACAAACAGAAAGGAACTCCTTCAGTATGGAAGACAGGCCTTGTAATGCATGCTAAATTCATTTTATTCACGTCAACCAAAAACTCTGCACGTATCAGTCTGTAAAGAAATGTGAGGCTTAAACTTCACTTCTGTTCTGAAAGTCAGTGTTGTGTGAATGTGGTACAGTTGGCAGGTAAGGGTTTAGTAAGCTCATTTGTGTTTGGCATGATTGGAAAATTATATGCTCTGCATTGCTCTGCCTTTCGCACTGGGAAGTGTTTGTTCTAATATTTTGAATCCTAGCCCATTTCATTTATAAGGGCATGCATCACTAAAAATGAGTGGTTTTTCAGTCTGGAAGGCTCTTTCCTTCAAAGCGACACAGGAGTGTTCCTTCGCATGGGTCCGCATTCTGTCTTTCACCATGGGAGAAGATTATTCCTTTGTGCTGAAGTTCACATTCTGTGAACATGTGCTTCCTGTGGATATACCAGCTGACATCAACCAGGAATGTTTGAGCTCAGCTTCCAAACTCATGCATAGACTTTGCTAACAATTCTGCTGGGACCTCAAACCAGTTTTTCATTCATTTGATCCATCTATATCCTTTAACATATTCCCTACATGTAGCTGTGGACGGTTACAGCTGCACAGCAAATTCACTCCAACTCTGGTACATTTCCTTGAGTGCTTCCTACAGTGGTTCTTACTGTTTTCTGCTGCAGTACTTTCAAGCAGTTCTATTACTACTTGTGCTGTGTGTTCACAAATATGTTACATTTTAGAATTTTGGCTTTGCGGTTTGTATGTATATATATTTCAATCATAAGAACTCGCTGAATAGTTTTAGCATGTTATTGAATATAGCAATGTTAATGTATTTTGTCTTGTAGATCTGCTGGGCTACCACTGCTGTTAATTATTGCTGCTGTTGCTGCAGAGCAAGTATGGATTGTGATGTGAATTTTGGTGTCATGTTATGGCCTCATAGGAAATTTTAGCAATACATATTTTTAAAATAATTTTATTATATATTTAAAATTTTATTTTAATAAAATTTGAATTAATAAAATGTTATTTTAATTTTTTACATTTTTAAAAAAAAAATTCAATTTTTTTTTTTTTAATTAAAATATTTTTCTAAATGCCGAGGCTAACCAGTCAAACCCCATTTTATGGGGCCAAAAAATGATCGATAATCGATTAATCTAACAATTATTGGAATGATTAATCGACTAACCGTCGATTGTTTCAATGATTAATCAGTAGGTTTGATCCATTATTCCACTTTGGCAATTAGATAAAATATTGAGTTATACCTATTTTAAGTAATAAAGAAATTACTTCAGCTTTTGAAAATGTATTTTTAATGAATTTCGAGCCAACTGAATAGAATCTCCTTCAGGTTTCCTCCTCAGAAGTCATCAATAGTCCAACTATTACAATGAGTGGCACTGTGTTTTTATTAAGTGTGGGAATTGTAATAATAACTTTTTAATAAGAGTAAAAATATGAATATGTAATATTGTTCCTCTCTAAAGTTCTTTTTTTAACTATCGAGTTTATGGTCATTGAATGGCTTTCCTAAGGTAAATACAATGTTTTGTGACTTTATTTGCAAGCTGTTTTATTGACATCTTTCTGCGGTTGAAACTCTGATTAAGTGTTTACATTAGAGATTGATTAATTTCAGTAAGTTGTACTGTATGTTTCAACATACTTTTTTGATGTTCATTCATGTTTATTTCATGCTGTTAAAGTAGAAAAGAGGAAGAGATAATAGCTTCACATGCTGCTTGACCTGAGGTGTTACAGCGATCTGTCACGCCACATTAAAGAGCGCCAAAACCACATGTATTGTTTGAATTCCACAGTAAAATTAACAGAATTTAAAAGCTGAAACTTTGTTTTATATCAAAAGTAACCTGCTCTGTCTTATCTGTCAGCACGTCTCTGTCCTCTTTGATCTGCAATGTATCTTTCACTGTGTGAGAAAATGGACGTGTGGCGTGAGAGTCAGTGTCAGTTGCGTGAGTTTGAATGAGTGAGAGTTGGTGGCCCTTCAAGATAGCATTATTTTTTTATAGTTATGTTAAATTTCCCACATTTCACGGTTTCGTTTGGACTCTGAAGCACCATAGTATTCACTGCTGCCATTCATGGCAAATGGGGGTGTCATTTTATGACCCTGTTCTTCCCATAATTTCATATGATCTCTCATCTATTAACTCTAGCAGTAAAAGTGGCCAAAATAAAATAAAACTGGTACAATCGCAAGAGTAAACTATGTATCATGTTGTGGTTCTGTTATATATTGTTGTGTCCTCAGGCTTAACCACAGTCCCCGAAGGTCATAAATTGGGCAAAGCTCCCACCTCAAATCCACATCCAGAGGCTCTACCTGCTGCAAAACAGCTTCAACAGCTGCCAGCATGTCAGATGGACACGGCTCGAGGAGGAGCTCAACGGAGGGAAAAGATGGAGCAATCGATCTCTTTGCTTTCAGATGCACATGATTGCCTCTCCAGCCTCCCTAAGTGGGGCATGTGACGTGATTGAACAATCAGCTGCATTACCCGAGAGAAATATGAACCTCTCTCTCACACACTTATGCCACAAACCTCTGGGATTCGGCTTTGCTTACCTCTGTCACCACCTGAAAAAGCCACACAGATCACTGGAAGCATCTGTTGCAAAACTAACCATGACTGATGTGTCGCGTTTCTCGGCTGCAGGCGTATGTTCACACCTATATGAGATGTGCAGAGGAAAACTTTTTTTGCCTTCTAGAGAATATTGGTCATCTTATCGCAGATTTAAACCACAAAACTTCTACGGTACTCAGCAGGAATCTGCGTATATGGAGATGTTTGTTTCCAGTTTGTTCCCTTAACAATTTAAGACAAATATACAACCCATTTTTAATTAATACCACAGGTGTACTCCACCTAGAATTAACCAAGCAGGTCACTTGCCCATGAACATCAACTGCAAAACACAGTACAGACAAATCTCTATGTGTATATAAAAGCACACCGTAATTAATTACTGTAATTGATGATGGAATTCTGGAGTCAGCAGGAATCACACAGGGTTCTTAAATCTAATTAAAGCTTCCTTGATTGTTTATGACGAAGGGGTATTATATAACTTATAATTTCACATTATACAAACGACATTTCTCTATGGCATCTTATTAGGCAATTGGTTTCTAACTTTAGCTATTATTTGATTTTCTACAAGTAACTTTCACTTTGGTCTTGATAACATCTGCGCGTAATTAGGCACAAGGTTGCTGTAATTAAGGAAGCCACTGGAGATCGAACTGATAACATTATTTATAGGTCCATCACCGCCGCCGAGCTGGCCACCTCACTGGCTGGTTTAAGCAATCACTCATAATTAAACGTGAAAAAACAAACAGGCTCCAGAATGGGACTATGCCTGTCACTGTTTAGGTATTGTTAAAGGGATAATTCACCCCAAAAAATGAAAATTATCCCATGTTTTACTCACCCTCAAGCCATCCTAGGTGTATATGACTATCTTCTTTCAGACGTACACAATAGGAGATGTATTTAAAAGTATCCTTGCTCCTCAAAGCTTTATAATGGTTGTGAATGGGAGGCCATATTTTGAAGCAAAAAAAAAAAAAAAAAAATCCATCATAAAAGTAATCCATACTGCTCCAATGGTTTAATAAAGGCCTTTTGAAGTGAAACAATGCATTTTTGTAAGAAAAGTATCCATATTTAAAACTTTGTAAATTAAAATAACTAGCTTCCGGCGGACGGCCGTATGCATAATGTTCAAAATGATTTGTGCCAAATGAATAACTTCCTGATGCGATGTATGACGCAGGATGTAGGAGTATCATAAGCTTTGACGCCTCTCGCGGTTCAAACAAATAGAGCTGGGCAACAAACTCAAGCTCCTCTTCTCTTATATCAAAATCCTTTGACATTTCTCTTTACAATTTCTCATTTTAGTCTTCTAATTCATAACCAGTGTTTTGTTTTGCTCTATCCTCTGCGCTTCCACGTTTGTCATTGTGTCTTGCGTCGGGTCAGAGGTTGTTCTTCTGCCCTAAATTAATGCGTACGGCCATCTGTTAAATTTTAAATATGGATATTTTTCTTACAAAAACCCATCGCTTCACTTCAGAAGGCCTTTATTAACCCACTGGAGATGTAAGGATTACTTTTATGATGGATGGATGTATTTCTTTTTGCTTCAAAATGTGGCCCCCCATTCATTACCATTATAAAGTTCAGAGGAGCAAGGATATTTTTAAATATATCTCTGATTGTGTTTGTCTGAAAAAAGATAGTCATATACACTTAGGATGGCTTGAGGGTAAGTAAATCATGGGATAATCTTCATTTTTTGGTGAACTAACCTTTTAAGTTATGATGTAAATGCAAAGAAACGTTACTTTAAAGTTACCAAATATACTATATAGTTGTTCGGGATGAACATTTTCAAATCTTTCTCATTTTCATATATTCCAGGTTCAATATAAGTTAAACACAATCAACAGCATTTGTGGCATAATGTTGATTACACTGTAAAATATCAACCGTTGAGAGAACTTAAAAGTTTAAGGCAACAGACTTATTTTGAATTGTCCTTCGTAGTAGTACACTACCATTCAGAGTTTGGGGTTGGTAAGATTTTTTAATGTTTTTGAAAGAAGTCTCTTCTGCTCACAAAGACTGCATTTATTTGCTCCAAAAATATAATAAAACTCTTATATTTTTAATTATTATTATTATTATTATTATTATTATTATTATTAGTATTATTGAAAATAACTGTTTTTTTTTTTTTGTTTTAATATATTTTAAAGCATAATTTATTCCTGTGATGACAAAGCATCGTTACTTCAGTCTTAAGTGTCACATGATCTTTCAGAAATCATTCTAATATCATGATTTAGAGCTCAAGAAAGATTTCTTCTTATTATCAATGTTGAAAACAGCTGCTTAATATTTTTGTAGAAACCTTGATTTTTTTTCAGGGTTCCTTGATACATACAATGTTCAAAAGCATTTATTTGAAATAGAAAACTTTTGTAACAATAAAAAGTCTTTACTGTCACTTTTTGATCAATTTAATACATCCTTGCTTAATAAAATAATCAATTTCTTTAAAAAAAGTAGATGGTTTAAAAATGCTTATAATTTTTTATAAACACATTAAATCTGTAATTGTTAAAAATGAAAAGCTGTTTAAATTATATTTTTTCAGGACTTAATGGTTTATAGTGACTTTTTTGTAAACAATAAAATCATGTCAACTTGCATATTGTTTATATAATGTGGCTATATTATTGAAAAAAGTGCGCATTTTAACTTGGTGCTCATGTAGGTGATCCAGTTTCAAGTCTGACATGCAAAATCTGCAAAAAAAATGGAAAAATCTGGTCAAAATTCCCAGGACTGCATTTTTAATGCTATGAAGTCTTCATGTAAAATCATCGTTCATGCTCCAAATGTGAACATGTCTTCAAAGGCGAATGACGACAGGAGCACATGTGCCTCTCATAAAGAATTAATTCTGAGAAGCAGGGGATAAACTTACCATTTGTTTTGCCTTCTTTTAGTCATTGTGGTGTTTCTGCCCAAAGGGAAATGCACCTGGAGCCAAGTCTGCCTACCTGGCGGCAAGCCCAGGGCATAAGACAGTGTAAGCAATACCAACGAAAAAATGAGACACACTTTACATCCTGAAAGACAATCAGTGCATATTTTCTCGACCTAAAGTCTTGTACAAAAAGTGCTGAAAAGCTTAACTTTCAGTCCCCATTAGTTGTTGTTTTCTGGGGGACAGTCAACACATTAGTCAGTCCAAGTATATTTGAACAAAATGCAACCTTTTTGACCCATTCTGCATTCTCACATTTACAATTGCTCTAAATGAGACGTAGAAGAGCGTAATAATGTTTGCCTCGTTGTTACACAGGCGGGGTGCAATATCTTTTAATTCTGTGATCCTTGTACAAAAAGACTACATAAATCAGATACACTCGCTCTGCAAATCATCCACTAGCTTTATGAAATTTTTGGATGAAATTTTTGAGAACATGCAGACTTAATTAGTGTGGACGTACAGCAACTTATGCCAGGTTTTAAGCAGAATCCCAGAGGGGATGGGTTTGCTTTAGTGTAACATTGCAGCAATTCTTTCATTCACTGTTTCAAAGAGGATTACATGATGAGAAAGTCATTAAAAAAAATAAGTGAAGTTTAAGCGTTAAGGTGACTTTAAGAAGTTTGTCGTCTCAAGTTTGGCATGTTGTAACTTTGTCTCCCGCTTTTGGGGTCATTAATATACATGTGACAGTGACGACCTCTTCGGGCCTCGCTGAAGGTCCTTAGCTGTTTTTCTTCTCTTGTGAAGGATGGAAGTGAGTGAAGTCCTCTCGGTGATAGGCACAACCCTTATCTTGAGACTCTACAGAGAGGACTTCCCTTTTCTCATTACGTTGACTGGCATTGTGAAATCACACTGGGTGTGCCCTTTCTTTCTGAGCTTATCTATTTGTTTTCACTCATTTTCCTGAAGCGGCGGTAAAAAGAAAGTGACAGCATTAAACGAGTAGTCCTGTCTCTCGATCCCATCACATTCTTCTTTGAGAGTGATGTGTGAAACCAGCATGCCAAGACTCTGACAAGCAAGAAATGATCTTTCACATTCACTTTCACTTACAGTGTCTGTTCACAATTGAACGTGTGTTTTGATACAATTACGATAAACAGAAAGTGTATTGAAAATACAAAACAGGCGAGAACAGAGTAAAATCAATCAAGCGCTTTATTACCATAAACTGTTCTTTTGAATGCCAGTGTCTCTCAAATGTCTGAAAATCTATTGTTTCAGCATGAGAGGCTCTTAAGCTATCCATTGGAGAACTCTTGGCATAAGACCCCTTGGAAGTATACAATTTAAAATCTGCCATCTTTGCTTATAAGGTTGTTCAGTTATGTATTTTTTTTTCCTTTCTTTCTTTGTGACAGCAAAGACTTTTATGTTGTTACAAGAAAATTATATTTCAAATAAATGCAGTTCTTTTGAACTTTCGGTTTCTCTTTATTTCGATGGTCCACTTTATACATTCTACTAACTACTTTGCAACTACATGTCAACTAACTCTCATTAAAGTATTAGTAGACTGTCTGCCAACACTTTATTTTGATGGTGCACCAACAGGCATTCTACTGACTAGAAGTAACTTTGCAACTATATGTCAACTTATTCTACTAACCCGGACCCTAACACCTAATCGTGACCTAACAGTCTACTACAGTCTACTAATAATCCAATGAGAGTTAGTTGACATAAGGGCTTTTCACACTGCTTGTCGTCATTCTAAACACGACTTTTAACCCCAGGTAAAGGAACGTTTCACACTTGTAATTTAGAAGTGGGCTTAGCACCACTTTTTACCCAGGGTTATGAAACCCTGCTACGGAGCAGGGTTAGCACCGTTTTTGTGGCGTTAGCCCCGCATTGCTGTGCCAAACTTGTACAGTGTGAAACGATGCAGTGTTAGAATGTTATAGCTAGACGCTTAGCAACAGACAACCAATTGCGTACTTATATTTGCCTGCTTTGGACAGTCACGGAAACACTGCGCATTGTATATAAATAGTAAATTTAAGTGTTTGAGAGGAAAAATGTCATACTGACAGAAAATGCAACAATTTGAAAGAAGAAGAGACCGTTTCATTCTCACCTTTATAGTCCGAATGTTCATTCAGTATAAACTCGATAGTACAATCGGCAATACGTAAACAGGTCACATGCTGCTTTTATCCAATCAATGTCACTGACACCGCAAATATGCAAATAAGAACGTTAACCCAGTGTGAAACGTCAGCTTATGAATACCCAGGATTAATTGTGAAATGTGAAGCAAGATAACCCAGGATTCTATTTATCCAGGGTTTAGAATGACCCAGGGTTAACTATTTCAAGTGTGAAAAGCCCTATGTAGTTGCAAAGTTACTTAGTAGAATATCGAAAGCAGACAATTAAAATAAAACATAACCAAACTTTCTATTTATCAAAGAAACCTGAAAAACATGTATCATCGTTTTCACAATAATTTTAAGCAGCACTACTGTTTTCAACATAATATTAATAACAGTAAGTAGAAGAAGAAGAAGAAGAAGAAGAAGAAATGTTTCTTGAGCAGCAAAGCAGCATATTAGAATGATTTCTGAAGGATCATGTGACACTGAAGACTGAGGTAATGATGCTGAAAATTCAGCTTTGCCATCACAAAATATATTCATTTTTAATTCATTTCAATTTAAAATAAAAAAAATGAACTTTTTTGCACTATTACTGATTATACTGTATTTTTCATCAAATAAATGCAGCCTTGGTGAGCTTAAGCAACATCCTTCAAAAACATAAAAAAAACCCCCAAAATTATTACTGTCCCCGAACTTTTGAACAGTAGTGTATATGTTTCTTACATATTTCAGAAAACAATGGTATTTTTAATGGACTTCAATGGAGATGCTTTTACCAGATTACTAGAGCTGTGTAAAAAAAAAAAAAAAAAAAAAAGAAATCTAAACTTTTTCTTAGAGAAGTTATTGATAAAAGTTGTTTGGTTTGTATTTCTTGAGAATTCAGACACTGCTGCATCTCCAGCTGTCACTGCTAGTACGGCAACAAACGGACTCAAACAAAAACAGCCCTGCCATAGACTTCTCAAACAAAGCTCATGTTTGTTGATTTCAAACAGGATGCTTTGCTTTGGTCTCAGATGGCACCGTTTCATCAAATATGTACTGTATCTATAAAACAAACATTTTCTGGGTTACAAGAATAACTTACAAATATATTCTTTGGTGATAAACTATTCATGCTTTTTAGTATTTGACACACAAAACTGTGCAATAATTCATGTCCTATTTCTCATTTCAGTTCATCTGTGGGTTTGTTGTTATTATTTGTTGAATTTAGCATCATTATCTAAACTAAAATGAGTGAAACTTGTCAAAAAACCTTTGCCTGTATGTTCACATAATAATAAATGTTAAGTAAACTTCATGAAGTTTTCTGAAACCCACAGCTGAAGAAGGCAACTTATATAAAACCTTCATATTCGCAAGTGCAGTTGTTCTTAAAGTAGATCACCAAAATCCTTTAATCTTTGTTTTCTATGTCAATCAAGTGCTGCTGACTCTTCACTTTTGTTATCTGCTAATTGCAATCATTAAGACTCAATTAAAATGCTGATTACACAACCATTTTTGTTTGAGATCCTACTAGTTTATAATGTCAAATTAATGGATGTCAGTTCTGAATTTCTTTTGTTGCATTACATTTAAAATATTCTTTATTCTAGCCCAGTTTCTAAAGCATCCTACTCAGTTTTTTCCAGGCTTGGACTTTACTTATTTGATAATGTTTCTAACTTTATATTGAAGTATATCCTTTGTTTCCTTTGTGCTACTGTATATTGGACAGACAAGCCACAGTTTGTCAACAGCAATTCTGAGGATCTTTTCATGAACAGAAGATTTAATTACTCACCACTTTCAAAGCTTGTTATACGTTCATTAGCCGAGGATTGTCATTGATTGACAACAGGCAGGGTGGCCGGACTCCCTCAGATCAGCCTGACATTCTTCTATTGCCGGACTGAGCTTCGCTTGACATTGGACTTGCTGACTGATGAGAAATATTACTGCCAGGACGAAAAGCAAAGTGGAAGATAAATGGGTTTAATGCTGCCGCTATCGTCACATCTAAGCACCACATCTATTTATTAATATTTGGTTTGCCTCTGCAACAATCCATCTCTATTTGGGTAATACATATAGGATTGGATCTGTCATTTTGGTTATTTACTAGCATTTGTCTCTCACTTCCCTAGTGGGCTCTCAGTGGCCCCAGCCAGGCAGCTCTGAGGTAACTTCCTCCTCTAGGTGACAGCGCACTGAAAAGCCTATCCTGACAGTTACCCGGAAAAGTCACACAGCGTTATCATAGAAAAAAATTCATCAGACGTTCAATACAGAGGGGTCTAAAAGTCTGAGCCCACAATGAACATCTGAGATTAAAACAATATAAAATACTGGTAAAATTCTTATCAAATAAAAAGAAAGCATTTTGCAAAATGTATGTATTAAGGGTGTAACGGTACACAAAAATGACGGTTCAGTACATACCTCGGTATTGAAGTCACGGTTTTGGTACAGCAGGGGGGACATCTAAACATAAAACTGCTTTTTTTTATTATTATTAATCTGTGTTTTTTGAACAAATGTTCCTCTCTATTGTAATTAAATTCAATTGCAATTATTATTAAAATTTTATTTAATATTTAAATTTTCTTAAGGAAAAAAAAAAATGCTTTTTTTAATGCTGTAAACTATATAGGGAGCCCTTACTTACACAATACTATATTAAAGGTTACAATTGACAAAAAAGTTACTATTTATTTTTAGATGTAATAATCACCACTCAAAAAAAAACAAAAAAAAAACAAACAAACATGTAAATTGCATGTAAGGCAGGTTTTGCATTAACATCTAAATCCAATTATAAAGTAAATTTTCTACTCCACAATTCATTTTTGGAATATAATCAGTTACACAGTTACTGTAATAACTTGTTTTCATGACAAATTTATTTAAACATACATTAAATAATCAAGACATTATGAACAGGTAAAGTAAATATAATTAATATTTAAGCTAATATAGTGCATATAATTAGTAAAAATGCTCCCCTCTAGAGTTCATTTCTCTAGTGAACTAACATGCTGTGGACACTAAATGACTTACCTGAGGTAAATGTTATGCTATGTGAGATATTATTCTCAAGCTGTTTTATTGATATCTTTCTGCAGTTGAAACACTGGTTGAGTGATTACATGTTAACACATTAATAGATTGTCTCTTCTTCTGCACTTTTTACTGTTAGCAAACAGCATTGAATTAGGCCGTGTGTCCACCAAAGGTGGCTAAAAACGCTAAGCGCTCTGCTTAAAACGCTTATCTGTGAGCGCTTGAGAGCGTTTCAGCAGCGCAGTTTTTTTTTTTTTCCAGTTGAGACGCTTTGTTGCTATGATACAGAATATCTGCAGCACTGTTACTTATAACTGATTTTGCAGGTAATTTGTTTCAGACTTAAAATGTCGACACAGTGTAGAGTACTTACTATGTATTTTCGGAGACCAGCAATATTAATTCCTCATCCATCTTGTTCCATTCTCTGCTTGTTGATGTCGTTGTACAGCAAGAATGTTGTGACAGTTGGTCGGTGTTGTATTTGTCCCGCCCCTCCTCCACTCTGATTGGACGGCTGGCTAAAAAGTGACAGTGATGAGCGCAGCGTTTTCCTCAAAGTTGAACATTCTTCAACTCAAGGTGATCGGTAAAAAACACTGAGCGCTCAGCGCTTGAGCGTGAAAAAGATGCTCAGGGCCTCTTTGCACTCCTGCCGTTTAAAAAAGAGTGGCGCTACCATTGAAAACAAAGTAAGCAAGCTGTTGGAAAAAATGCTTTGGTGGACACACGGCCTTACTGTGCGCCCCCTTCTGGATTGGAGCGTGGATCGCTTGTGACTAACTGTATTCGTTGTGTGACTGCATGAACCGAACTGTGACGTCTGTACTGGACGGTTCTGAACTAATACCGTTAAACCCCCAGTATGTATGTATTTACTCACTTTTTATTCTGGCATAATAGGAAACCGGTTGCATGGAGTTTGTAATATTTAAAGGGGGAAAAGGATTTTGCCAAATTTTAAAAGTAAAGTTTATGACAAAATTAATGATAATTGTCAACGCTATCTCACGACCAATTCAAAAGTATTTTACGAGGTGGCTAATTCATACCCCCTCACTCGTACGAATTCATGCAATTTGTCTAAACCCCAGTGAGGGGTAGGTTTAGGGGCGGGGTTAGGGGTAGGTCATTCATACGAATTCATACGAATTTGGCAACTCGTAAAATACGTATGATTTAGCAACAAACGTACAAATTCATACGAGTGAGGTCATACGAATTAGCCACCTAAGATTCTGATTCCTTTTTTTCAGTTCACCTTTTGACTCAAATTTTCACTAGTAGTCTCAGACTTTGTAACGTATGCATGTTAATTCCCTGCCTATTAATCAATTGAATTCAAAGAACAAAAATATGTATGTGTGAAAAAGACCCTAGGTGTCGAACAAGCTTTTAACAACATATTTTGGACCACTAATGTAAATGCAGTCTAATTAGTGCTGATATTTGAAAGAATCTTCAAATCTGTTTTGCTAATTGCCAAGATGCCTGTCCAAAGGTCAAGTGTTGACAAACATGGAATGCTCAAAAAAAAAAAAAAGTTTGCATGAAAAATCCAGCTTTGATTTGCCAGTCAAGGGGGACAGGCAACATCTATGCTAATGTTCAGTCTTAAGTATTTTGGAGTACCTTTCTTCTGATTAAGCTCTCTAGGGCCTCGCAAGCCAGTTAACATGTAAATGCAGCAATTGTATTCCCATTAAAATTCATACAAAGCCTGATAAAACTGCGTGGAGCTTTTCTAGTCACAACATAGTTTTTTATTTTTTTTTATACAATTATGTAGCGCCTGTGTCCCTATGTGGAGTTATGATAATTATAATGTCTGAAAGAAAATAAACGTTTACTAAAACAAAACATGAAACATAACAAAGCCTTTTATAGCAGTTAACATTTAACATAATATAACATAATCTGCCGATTGAGAAGGTTGGATAAAACAAAGGCATCGTTTACAGTGGTGATGATATTTGTCCTCACTCCTATATGAAAGCTTGTGGCAGGGATGTATGTAATACAGAGGAAGCATCTCCCATTATTGAGAAGGAGATTTTTTTCATTACAGTGTTATGCGCAGCTGCCATATGCTATTTTTAATTCTTGTAATATGTGCTATATACTGTGTATGAAATGCAAATAATCGTGGGTTTACTTCATATATACACCCCCTGTTGTACATTAGCGATCAAAAGTTTTGAATAATTAAGGTTTTGAAAGAAATCTTTGAAATGTTATTAAAATATACATTACAAACTGTAATATTGTGAAATGTTCTTACAATTTAAACTACTTGAATATATTGTAATATGTCATATACTTCTGTGAATTTTCAGCATTATTACTCCAGTATTCAGTGTCACATGATCCTTTAGAAATCATTATAATATGCAATATAATATGATTTGTTGTTCATTTATTATAAATTATTATTGGTACATGTTAGCGTAAGAGACTTCGTTCGGAAACAAACAAACAAAAATCTTAGTCACCACAAAATCAAAATCTGTGCACATCATTATTTATTTATTTATTTATTTCATGTGCCCTTGTAATCTTTCATCAAAATAACTTCCCCTCCCTCTTGCAGCGTCTTCTCTTCTCTGATGATGTGTTTACTGGCGTGAGGGCGGGACAACCTGTCACTCACATGACATCACAGCAATAGCAAACCACAACCATCTAATCAGTTCCCAATGGACAAATCTTACAGTTTTTATTTTTTATTTTTGGAGAAGCCATTATATTCGTATATATGTCACAACAGGGAAGAAAAGACTATTGCAACTTCCATTTCATGCCAACTTTAATTACTCCAGTCCACACTTTTTTATTGATAGTGTACAGCTGCAGTTTTGGTTTATTTGAATACAGAGCTCTATTCGTGTTATTTTGTCACATTCATTTACACACTTCAGTACAGTAAAAAGTAAATAAATAATACATGTGTATAACCATAATAATATTTCAACATTTTGTGGCATCACAACCAGCATGTCTGTGAAAACTCCTCTCTTCGAAATGTCCACATGACATTTGTAAAACAAAGATGTCATCACATACTGGTAGAATTCATAGGCTTTCTATACCACTATCTTAAAGACATGCCATGCTGATTAGGAAAAGATTTAACCTTTGCAAAGGTTAAGTGCCTGGGTCAGTGACGGCTTGACCGTATTGACAGGCTAATTTGTAAAAGATTGATTATATGTCTACTTAATAAGACATTAACTTGTGCAGGTGTTAGGTGACCATGAATTGTCATTGTCACTTTTATTCGTAAAATGATCAGCGCACACCATGCACAGTTCCTGAAGAGTCCTATTGAGGATTTCTTATTTGAAACTGAGCTTATTTGACTTATTTGATAGTGAATATTTTACAATATATCATATTAAACTATAAATATTATATAGGTATAATGTACAGTTGACCAAACAGAGGTAATCCATTTTTTTTAAAACTATATTTATAAATACTTAATAATTTCTGGGCTTGGCTATTATAAGTTTGGCTTTGGGTGTGTGTGTGAGAGAGAGTTTCCTGTAGGCACGATAACTTGCCAAACTACCAAATATGTGAAATGAGATTTACCACTCGACTCATGCACTTAGTTGCCCTAGGCATCCTGTTGGCAAGGTCATAACCAACAGGTTACCGTGGTGCCAGATACTGTTGGTCTGGCAACTGTCACAATACAAGGCAAGCACACAAAATACACTTATGTCTAGCTTTTCAATTCATCTTTACCTCATTTTTATGACGACTATAATTTTAAAGGATATTAATTTGACAGCATTATTTTCTTTTTACTTGTTTACTCTATAAATAAACATTTGAGTATTTATTTAAAGCTACTCCAGTGGAAAATGTTCCAAAATAATATCATGACAAATAAGGTTGAAATCTCAAAGATTTTATTCCTTTAGTCACCTGTCATCTGTCGTTTTGCCATTTGTTTCAAAGTAAGTGCATGTTTTCACAAGTGCATGATGTCCTTTATAGTTAAGGACTGTAGACAACGGGAAAACATAACCAGTGACAATCTTTGATATGGCTGGAAGGTGTTTTGAAGCATGTTGGAGTTATATCGTGTGTAAAGTATTGTTTTGCTGATATCAATTTTAATTTCACCAATGTGTGCTTGTTATGTATGTACATCCTAAGGCAGAGGATAGCCATTTACACACAGACTTTTTTTTTTTTTTGCACAAAACTGCTCAAATATTCTCCAAAGTTGAAATAATCTTCAATGGAATGAGCTTCAAATCACTTCTTCACTCAGAGGAATTAAGCTATTAATTAATGACTCATATTAAGAGCTTTTCTGCTCCATGGCTCACTCATTAATACAACTTCAGTCATTTGTCCTAAAATTTTAACCTTTAGCATAATCACAGTACTTACATTCTAATTTAGGACAGACCTGCCATGTATTTCTATTATTGCAATGTATTTTAAATGATTAAATATATATTTTTCCTTTTTTTACTTTTTTAAATACATTGATGTTCCTTCACCTCCCTTTCAACAGCCTAAATTGTGTGCAGAACTCAATCTTTAGAGAAATTAATGAGCTTCACACTTTTTAAAACTTTTTAAGCTTTGATGATAATTAAATTCTGCTATACAACGAGTGCAAATGACTGCACGTGTCCCATCTGGGTTTGATTTATAAATAAATTATCTGTTAAGGTCTTTCTCCATCATTCACTGATAAGTAGGAGGTTTGCTAGAGGACTGAAAATAAGTGAAATAACCTTCTTCGACTGTATTTTAAGTATGCACGGACAGATTTTGAAAATACGCACAGCATTTCTAACAGCTTTACGCCACCGAATGCTTTAAAATGCTGCTTTATTGAATACCTGAAAAAAACTCAGGTCTTTCCTATTTGTCGTCACAGCATGGTCACTCTAGTTTAATCCACAAGAGGGTTGTGGCAAGGTCACAGCTGTGTAAAGCCGATAATAAACTGTTGTAAACACTTAGCCCCTGCTGGCAGATCCCATAACTACACCATTCTGTAGGCAAAAAAAGAAAAAGAAAAAGTGTATTAATTAAAATAACAATTTGGCAACACTTTATTTTAGGGTCTTCTAACTAGTTGCTTATTAGCGTGCATATTACTAGAATATTGGCTGTTTATTAGTAATTATTAAGCACATATTAATGCCTTATTCTACATTCTTAATCCTACCCAACACTTAAACTTTACAGCTAACTTACTTACTATTAATGAGCAGTAAATTAAGAGTTTGTTGAGTGAAAAGTCGTAGTTAATAGTGAATATGTGTTCACTATACTAAAGTGTTACCAACAATTTTGAAGGCAACATATAATAAGCATATATTTTATAAAAAACGAGAAGATGATGTGACCAGTTATAAAACAGAGTGCTCTATGTTGATATAAAAATAAAAATAAAAAATATAAAAGTGTTAATAAAAGAAAATAAAAATGTTATTTTAATATCATTGAGATACTGCTAGTTTTTTTTTTTTTTTTTTTCAATAATATTTTTAATTTGTTTTTATTTTTATATTTTCAGTTTTCATTTTAATTTTACTTGTAGTTTTGGTTATTTTGTGGTTGTAATTTTTATTCTATTTTTTTTATTTATGTATTTTAGTTTTAGTTAAAGGATTAGTTCACTTTCAAATGAAAATACCCCAAGCTTTACTAGGTGTATATGACTTTCTTCTTTCTGATGAACACAATCGGAGTTATATTAATAAATATCCTGGCTCATCCAAGCTTTATAATGGCAGTGAGCGATATCAACAAGTATGAGCTGAAGAAAGTGTCTCCATCCACATCCATCCATCATAAACGTACTCCACACGGCTCCGGGGGGTTAATAAAGACCTTCTGAAGTGATGTGTTTGTGTAAAAAAAAATCCATATTTAACAAGTTATGAAGTAGAATATCTAGCCTCGCCAGACCGCCTTCTGTATTCAACTTACGAAGAAAGTGTAAAACTCTTGCCGTTAAAAAAGCTTACGCTACATCCTTCGCCTTCCGTATTCAACTGACGGAAAAACCTTAACTGACGTGACGCCAGTTTACACTTTCTTTGGTCGAAGGTGGTCTGGCGGAAGCTAGATATTTTACTTGTTAAATATTCAGTCAAGAGCAGTAAGTTATTTTCTCTTTTGTTTGATTCACATAACATTAACGACACTAATGACATTAATGTATATTAGGCTGCTGTCACTTTAAGACCAAATGTATGGATCAGCACGTACCAACACAAAGTAACACTAAGTGCAAATAACCTCTGCCCTATTGTAATGTTTAACAACTAGAAAGGGTAGGACTGAAAAAAATAACTACACATGCTGTATTTAGATTACAGGGTTTAAGGACAATTCACTTCCTTTAAAACAGTAAGGGTCCAAATCTATGCTTTGGGGGTGAGTACTTTCAGAAGACCCTGTATAATGCATTCCTCTTCAGCGTTGTCGCTGATTTACATCTGCATTAGGTCTGTAATATATGTATGGCCGTACTTGAAAGGAGCATGTATAATGTATAAAACATAAGTTAGAATTCCTGACAAATCTCTTGGTCTTTGAATTAAATTTAAAGGAATACAGACAGGCACAACGGATAAACATTAATGTAAATGTAATACTCTCAAAGAGAACCTGAGCAAACCCTTCCTATTGATGTCAGTTGTGACTGTCCTGTAGTGGGAGGCTTTTGGATGGAAAATTATAAAGCACCTCTCACAGTGAAAAGCATACAGCATAATAATAATAATCATCCACATCTGCTTTTTAGTAATTCCTTTGATTTATTATTTCAACTGTTTTATTTCTTACTATGTCTTACTAAATAATGTAATTTCTTCTAGATTATAATCATATATATATATATATATATATACACACACAGTATATGTGTGTGTGTGAGTGAGTGAGTGAGTGTAGCCACACCGGTGTCCTATTATTCATAGTTTTAAGTGTGTTCTCTCTTCAATGTTTAATTAAACAAATTCCTCTAACACATTGAATATTAAGTGCATCTGCCAGCATTAATGGTGTGATTACCTTTTAATGTGGAAACATTCATAATAAAGACCAACTATAATCTAATCTAAAATGAACCTTTTGGCTTGATTGGTGTCTAACATATTCACTATACCGTAGTTGCCTGTGAGCTCTGAATAATAAGCAACATTTATAATTGCCATTTATAAACCATTTGAAACAGATGCAAGAATAAGGAGCCATTTACACGACACTTTTTCAACTAAAAACTCAAAATATTTTATGCATTTTGGCTGTGCATTTACACAGCATTTTGGGGGGCTGAAAATGCTAACTTTTAAAAATGTGTTTCAAAGTGCACGTTTTTGAAAATGATACCATTATCGCCTGTGTAAACTACAAAAAATCAAATTTGTGATGTCATATTACGTGTTCAGTCCATAGGTGTGTAGTGTTTCTTTACAAAATGACATCGCCATCTACTGGCCTGGCATGAATAATACAGCGATTTTTGTGATCCATGTGAACAGGGATCGTTTTGACAATGCCATCTGTAAGTGAAAAACGCAAAGGAAAAAAAAAAAAATTGTGCAGTGAATGCAATGAGGTTGAGAACAGTTTCATTTAATTCTTTTCATCACTAAAAATTAAAAATGTAGTACTATCACACTTCATTATCTGGAAAAAAACCACTGCAATGCTTTATGACTTGGGCATCAGATGAGAGCAAACCATATGTGCTTTTGATAAATGTGTTTACTAGAGGTGAAACGGTTCTCTGTAAAAACTCGAACCGTACTGTTCTGCACACTCGGTTAGGCACGCACTTGACGACGCATACGCATCTATAATATGGTTTGCAGAAAATAAATAAAACAGACAGACAGAGTTAGGCTAATGTATGTTTCTGTCGATGGATACGCATTCTGGCTTCCCCTAAACTTTGTTCAGTGCGAGTGACCAGTCATTTACGCCGCCATCACCCGTGTGCTGACGAGCGCACGAGCGCAGGTGAGACCTGAACAGCACATGTTGCTATCTGCGTTTAAACTAAACTCATTTAAGCCTTGCCGACTTAAACATTCGAGTGCAAGGCGCGAAAGAGAACTTGTGCGAGCTCTGTGAGAAGATTTGTGCACCCATCCGATCCGAAGCGTGCACGCGGAAGCGCGTGTACAGCGTGCAAATATTGAGCTCTCTTTCAAGTCTTGTTCTTGAATGGACAAATTCACACAAAATTATGTCAACATGCCTGTCTTGGCGAGTATCCTAGCAAGCATAGTCGGTTATGTCTAAAGTGAACTTATACACTCGAGAAAGAACGCATGTGTTCAGTATCAGTGTACTGATCCGTGTATTATGTCTTAAAGAGACAGCAGCCCTTGCTTTCCTTCTGTCTGAATGTGTTTTTAATGTTAAAGGGTTAGTTCACCCAAAAATGAAAATTCTGTCATTAATTACTCCCCCTCGTGCCGTTTTACACCTGTAAAACCTTCGTTAATCTTCGGAACGCAAATTGAGATATTTTTGTTTAAATCTGATAGCTCTGTGAGGCCTACATAGGGAGCAATGACATTTCCTCTCTCAAGATCCATAAAGGTACTAAAAACATATTTAAATCAGTTCATGTACAATGGTTCAATATTAATATTATAAAGCGACAAGAATATTTTTGGTGCGGCAAAAAAACCCCAAAATAACGAATTATGTAGTGATGGCCGATTTCAAAACACTGCTTCAGGAAGCTTCGGAGCATAATGAATCAGCGTGTCGAATTCGCAGTTCGAAGCGCCAAAGTCACGTGATTTCAGCAGTTTGGCGGTTTGACACGCGATCCGAATCATGATTCGACACGCTGATTCATTATGCTCGAATCTTCCTGAAGCAGTGTTTTGAAATCGGCCATCACTAAATAAGTCGTTATTTTGTTTTTTTTGGCGCACCAAAAATATTCTCGTCGCTTTATAATATTAATATTGAACCACTGTACTCACATGAACTGATTTAAATATGTTTTTAGTACCTTTATGGATCTTGAGAGAGGAAATGTCATTGCTCCCTATGTAGGCCTCACGGAGGCATCGGATTTAAACAAAAATATCTTAATTTGTGTTCTTACGGGTGTAAAACGGCACGAGGGTGAGTAATAAATGACAGAATTTTCATTTTTGTGTGAACTAACCCTTTAAGCAAACAACAAAAGACAAGGAAATCACTCATTGCTTATGACTGAATAGTAACTTAATAATTAATAATGGTTGATCTTTATTTAATTTATACAGTGAAGATTACATGCAGTGTTGTTTTACATTTTATTAGCTACTTTATTCAATTTCTGTACCTGAAAACTGGATACATGAAAAACCTGAAAAGATTTATTTTTTTGTATCTTTGCTTTACTGTATTTATTTGTGCCGTTTGATTATTTGTTCTTATTTTCTTTATTTTTATTTGACAGTAGTAATTTTTTACCTGAACATAGCACATACCGAACCGTACCGAAACCGTGAGCCTAAAACCGTGATACAAACTGAACCGTGAGTAATCTGAACCGTTGCACCCCTAGTGTTTACTGTAACCATAGAGGTTTTTTTTTTTTGTTTTTTTTCCCACATTTTTTTGCAAAAGAAAAAGAAAAAAATGGGGGTCTTGTCAAAATGATCATAATTTTGAACTCATTCGTACATATACATTTTTTATTAACCATTTACCACAGGCACTTTCTGCAGTTGAGCACATTACAATTATACCACTAACAAGCCAGACTGAAGAGATACTGATGCCCTCCAACCTCTCTGGGCCCTTCAAAGTTCAATGACTACACAAGACAGTCTGATCATTGCCATGTTTGAGGTCTCCCTCTGTTGTCTTTATGATGTGCTGGTTCCTTGAAATCAAATGTTTGAATGGGGTTGTCAATCCATGTTCACAGCTTAAAGAAATCAATAAGACATGGGAAGCATGATGAAACTTGAAGAAATCTCTGGACTGCTCTGACTGTGGTGTACAATGAGAAGATGACGTAGTTTTGACATGTCTACTTTGCCAACAGTGTTCTAAATGCCGTTTCATGACAGTGAAGTGGGCATAAATGTTGCACGCCTCATAAATATTCAATCAAACATGTACAATGCGCTAACAAGCTCTACATTGAAGAACTGTTGAGCCAGCCGCATTATAAACCACAGCTATATTGTTTTTGCAATAATGTTTGGTGATGCTAGTGGTTCAAATATTACATTCTTCAGCTTGGAACCAATAAAACATAAATTCTTTAGTATAATATGAGTTAAGAGGAGCACATTTCTGGATTAATGTTGATGGAGTACTTGAGCCGGAGGGTACTTAAAAAACAATGTTGGAAAACATTGTTGGAAACCCTGATCTAAGTGTTTTTTATCAAGCTGATGTGGTACTTTTGATTCAATTGTCACTATGCAAGTTTCCAAAGATACATACATGATAGAGCTTTTGCATATACATCAACAGTAAAGACAATATTCAAGTTTGAACAACACTAAACTTGACCATTAAACTTTTTTTTTTTTTTGAAAGTATCATGGAGCCCTGTCCTTCCTCCTGCTTTTTTTTTCTGTCTAAGCTATGTAAGTGGAAAATGTGTCACTTCTACTCATGTTCAAATGCTCATTCAAGTGACTACATTCTAACCTCGGGTAAGAATGGCTTAAATGAAACTATAAGACCCTGTCCTATGCACTAGTACGAAAATCATATCTGTCAAAGTGGCAAAAATCAACAAGAAGAGCGTTCCTGCTCTGCCTCAGGGAAGTCCACTCAATGTGTGCACTTCAGCCCTTGTGAGACAATAGCTAATGTTCAGCCACAAACTAGTTTGCGCTCGAAGCGGAAAGAAATCAGTGCATGCCCAGTATAGAAATAATACATCATTTGTTACATGTATAAATAATGTAATTTAGCACAGTAATCATGTTTAATTAGAACTGTTTTGTTTTGTCATTTGATTTTAAATTAGAGAGTATATCAAAAAGCTATAATTAGAGATTAATTTGAACATGTAAAATGAGGTTAATTTATTGACAGCTCTAATGCACTGTGCATGTATACGCCCCCATTTGCTTGCTGAGATTGTGCTATTAAATCTTTTAAAGATTCAAGAGTTTTGTTTACGGCAGATAGTTTGAGCTAAATGAGATGTCCACACATATGTGCCAAACGATCAATTTTAATGCACTATTACCCAACTCAAATGCCACGTAATATCAAGAAACGTGTGATTTGGTGGTTGAACATGTCAGATAGATGACATGTTTGTATCTGAGTGGACGGTTCTGTCCAGATTAAGCTGGAATATGCACCAAACTTAGTGCTAAAAGACAAAACTTTGGCTTGCAAGATTGACAGTGTTTGTCTAGTGAAAATGACAGATTGTCTTGTTGAGCAGGTGTCTGTGTTGAGCCATGCTGTCGTATGCAAGAATAATTTGCGGTAGTGTAAACAGAACAGTGCAGAATTGTTGGTACATATTACCTGAAATTCTGCATTGCTTCAGATGACTTACAAATGAGAAATTTTGAAAATATGGCAATATTGACAGTATGTGCACATAATGGGTGACACAATATGTGATCATTTTTATATTATAGGCTATTATATTTTGTACAACAGTGTTTTCTGGTTCTCGAATCTGATTGGCTGAGAGCCGTGCGATATTCCCCCAGTATCAGCACTGGAACCATTTCACCGTTTGTATCACCCCGCTTCCGGCGACTGTCATGGCGGTTAAACAAATACACCATTTTTTTTTTTTTGCAAATACTACTGTTGTTGTTGAAATGTAGTTTTTAAGATGACAATGTAGTTATTTAAACCTCAAATATGTGACTCATATATAAACATATCACCTATTTTACAATTTGTTTAGACGCTTTTGCAGATGTGAGCTCCAGGCCGTCAGCGGCCATTCAGTGCTCATGTACCCGCAGAGAACAGCTTAATCTCAACCAGTCGTTCGGGAATTTGCCACTGGCTCTTATATAGATAGTGGTTAAACATGAGATGTAATTCATTTGGGGTATATCAAACGGGCAATGTCTTATTAACTTATTACTTGTTCCAGATGCAAATTAATTTGGGTTAAGGGGAAAATTAACTTTCATAACTTTATATTTAGGCTATATTTAACTGCTTTTGTACATTTACTGAATTGTTTGCTTGTATTTATTTCCTATTGTCCAATGGCTATTGTTGTCAATTTAAATGTTATTGTTCAATAAATATATATATTTTTTATAAGTAATATGCCATAATTGGTATTGAAAAAGGGTCCGTTAGTGATTGTGATTTCGACTTCAGTGAAAGTTACATTATTACACCATTAAATGGTGGCAAAGACTGTCGTTATGAGTGAGTCAGTAGCAAATTGAAAAGGACTGGTTGTAAACAAGGAAGTTGTTTTAGCGCTGTCATGGGAAATCTTTTAAAAGGACAGAGACATCGCTTTCCTCAGTGGACATTCAAAGTGATTTTTTTTTTTTATAATGGATAAAATATTATGGGGACATCGACCTGAAGAATGAATGCTATATCAGATGCAGGTAACACACTTGTTTAGTCAATCTCTCTCATAATACCATAATACTCTACATAATACAATAAGCTTCAATGAAGCGACTCAACGTTCCTTTGTTACTAGTTCTAAAGTGATGTTTTAGATTTAGTAACGGAGGCTTGGTCAAAACTGATAAACTGTCAAAATGAGATTTGAGTCCATGGTGGAAGGAAGTAGTTCTGCACAAAAAAATTTACTCACTTGTGCTGTCAAACTGTTGTATAAAGCAATATCACACTCATAGCTGTGCGATATAGCTGTATACATGCCTGTATATTATATTATATTATATTATATTATATTATATTATATTATATTATATTATATTATATATTTTTAATTTTTTATATGTTCTTGATTAACATTTTTATTGCTTATTGGGCCATTATTTATTCAGGTTTGGTATCATTTTCTTATTGTGACACAAGCAAGACCTATAGCATTTCAAAAGTCTTTCATATTCCACAGTCACACTTGTGAACCAGCAGAAGTGTTGCATGTCTGGTAAAAGTATTATTAAATCAGGATGTTGGTGTGTAGAACTGGAGGGGAAAACATCCTCAGTGGATTAGATCGTGAAATAATTTTATATTCCGTTTTAAACAATGGCATGAAAAGATAAGTTAATCAAGGAAGTGTCTACCTGTATCCATAAACGGATTTGTGACATACAGGAGTGTGACGACAGCGCCTCGAGGGATTAACTACTTCCACTGTTTCCCTGGTGATGGAGGAAACGCTACATTTTCTCTGCCACATAAACTTTATTTACAGTCACAGCTGCTCAATTTTTCAACACCTTCTCTTATTTTCCTATTAGCCGTTGCCCTAGGAAGAGGGAGTTGAAAAGATTGTGCAACTATAAAACTTTCCAGCTCGCAGAATAGGGTAACTCTGCATGGATTTGTTCACCAGGAGTCACATGTAGGCATGTGAAAATTGAACTACTCAGGTGTTATACAAAATAACATATATTATATATAGATGTAGCTTGCAAGTCAGTGGTAATATATTCAGTCACCTCTGTCCTCTTGTGCTCTCATTTTCAAGACCGTCACACATTTTCAGTGTATCTGTAAGTGAACCGGAAAGCTGGATGAGAACAGAACAGCAGATGAGTGAAATATATCTGAAAGATTAATGAAGTGCGGTGAATATAAAATGGGAGGAGACACTTTTAAATGGACAAAAACCTGAACGTCGCAGTCATCCAAGCCCCTCTCAGGTTCATCTTAATCTAAGCCTGCAGTGTAAAGCAGTTGTGGGTAATAAGGCAATAGTTTTAGTGCAATGGATACCCTTAAAAATCATTGACCCTTTTTACAAAGGCTCCTTGCCTAATTTTAGACACCCATTAACTGGACATGGAAAAAATAGATGGGGTTGGACAATGCAAGCACACATATCGCATGATAAATGCATGCTCTTTTGGCAAGTAAATATAGAGCTGCCAGTGAAGAGACCATCCGCTGGGATATGTTTTAAAGTGATAGTTTTGTTTGCCCACACAAGAGTTTTGGATAAACATTTTATTCTATCCTGCTTTAAATGTTCAGGCAAGGGAGCTGTGCCAAATGCTGTTGTCGAACATTTTAAAAATTATATTCTCTTTATTCCACAGAAATGTGATGCTATATATTTTCACTTTATACATACAGTATATTAACCTCCCAGTAATAGATATAAAGTAATACATTTATAGTACAATGGATGTATTTTCTATGATTAGGCACTTTTATAACCATCTTTGAAGTATTATAACCAAACTTGATGATATGGATTCCTGGTACAAATTAGGGCTTATTAAAGTAAGGTGCAAAATTTAACAAATAAGTTCAAAAGTCTTCAACTGATACCTTATTAAAACATTGTTTCTGATTATATGTCATTTATCACTGTTAGACAGAATAACTAACTCTGATAAATGACACAGAGAGCTGTAGAATAAGGGATTTTTTCCCCCTCCTAATTCAATCACCAATGTGCAAAGCTTTAAAAGTATTTGTATTGTGTATTATTTATTAAAACAATTAATTAAAAAATAATTAATCTTTTTCTTTTTAGTAACAGCCTTGTAAAATTTAATTTATGGAACTATTCTCTCCTACACTGGAAAAAGAAATAACTAAATTAAAAAAAAAAAAAAAAAAATACTAAATGAATTTATTTTGTTACATTATAACTAAATAAAAAATAAATAAATAAATAATAACTAAATTAACTGGTTTTATTCAAGTCAAAAGAAATATTTAATATTGATAAATCACCCTAAATTCATTAATTTATACCAGTGAAACTAAATTTTATGTTCTAAACAAGGTGGAAATGTAGGTGACAATTGCAGATTACTACATTTTACAGTGTACAGTACATCCAAACCATGTTTAAACGTTTGTATTTATTCAGTCTGTGGCTACACCAAGACCTTTTTATTCAGTCCTGAAAAAATCTGCCTTACGCTGAGGAAAAAAAAAAAAGGTAACCTAAAAATGGTAACATTTAAGTTAACTGGTTTTATTCAAGTCAAAAATATTGCTTAATTTCAATGAATCAACCTAAACACATTAATTTATATAAACAAGACATCTCAGGGTTACATATGTAAACCAGTTCCCTGAGATGAAAACAAGATGCTGCGTCATTGCATTGCACTATGGGAGCATCTTCAGTGTACGTCGGTGTCTGAATCGTGTACACACACGCACATAGCATTGGCCACGTAATACGTGACTACATCTATAAAATGGCGAGTGAGCACAGCGTCACCAGATTCATTTGTCTGAAGAATAAGAAGCCATGCAGGCGTACTTGAAGTATGGCAACGTGACACAGCGTCGCGTTCCCGTCTCAGGGAGCCAGGTTACGTACATAACCATGAGACGTTCACTATCGGGGGAACTTTGCTTCATTGTGTTGGGAACATAAATACCCACGATGCCATACTTAATATCTGCACCACAGGTTGTGAAAACACAAGCACAAAACTGCAATTACAGTAATCAATAAACCAGAAGGGCTTTCGATCCTGGGGTTGAATCCACATCCACACTGTAAATCTAATGAATGTGTGCAGAGAGGACCAGCCTGCTGCAGCCCAAACATCTTGCAAAGACGCAACTCTTGCCAGTGCCTGTGAAGCAGCCACACTCTGAGTAGAATGGGCTCTGATGCCTAGAGGTGAAGAGATATTGTGCGCCTCATAAGCGAAAGAAACCACATCCAAAACCCAATGTGATATAGTCTGTTTGGTGGTGGATGGTATAATAATCTTTCATGGTTTAATATGAAAATAAATGGTATCAACAACTTCGGTCAAGAGACCAAAATCTCTGAGTTGGTACCCGTCAGGGGCCAGACCCACAGTTTTCAAATCTCCAGGCGGGGGTGAAAGATTGTCCCCCGAACCTGGGATGGAAGGTCCCTCCTCATTGGAATCTCCCAAGGAGAGCCTTTCCAGGGCCTACTAGTAGCAGGCGGCAGAACTCCCCGGAGCAGAGCGATCAGGGGAAAATGCGTACAGACACAGCCTCGGCCATGTCTGCACCATGCCATCCGGCTCCAGGGAAGCTGGAGGATTGAGGGCGAACCAGAGGGGACAGTCTGTAGACTCCTCAGAGGCAAACAGATACACTTCCACCTGGCCGTATCTCTGCAATATGGACTACACAACTTGAAGATGGAGTTGCCATTCCACAGCCATCAGCCCCTGCCACAACAGGATGTCTCCTCCAGAATTCAGGTGTCCAGGGATGTAAACTGCACTCAGGGAGAGCAGTTTGCCATCCACCCAGAGCAGGATCTGCTGCACCAGCCTGAACAGGGGATGCAAATGCTTGTGAATTATATAGGAGACCACTGCGTGTTGTCCGTACCAACACATGGTAGCCCCTGAGGTCTGGGAGGAAGTGCTGCACAGCCCTCATTTCCAGGCAGTTTTGTGCCACAGGAGATGAGGACCTTACCAGTGTCCATGAGTCCCCCCAGACGTGAGGCATCCATCGTGATGGTCTTGCGATGGCAACATGAGAGAGGGACCCATGGTGAGAAACTGGGGACTCCTCCAAATAGAAAGGGTACAAAGTCCTTGGCACATAACCCTCATCATACGCAGGGGACTGCATAAAGGGTGGAACCCATTGTTCTTGAGCCTCCACTGGAAAGTTCTCAGCAAGCTCAATAGTATTACATTGGCACTTATGGCCGTAAGGCCCAACACTGTCTGGCATTGATAGACGGAAATCTCCTGACCTAGCCTCAAGCTGCCCACCATGGCAAGAATAGACTTTACCCGAGTCTGAGACATCTGTGCCCACATTGTAGTTGAGTCTGAAACTACGTAGAGAAAAGTGGTCCTCTGACTCAGAGACAACACACTTTTCTTGTGGTTTAATCTTAAACCCAAGTACCATAGATGAGTGAGGATGATATCGGGATGCTGAACCGCCAACTCCTCCGACTGAGCCAAAATAAGTCAGTCGCCAATCGTCTATGTAATTTAGTACACAAATGCCCTGGAGTCGCAACGAAGCCAGAGCTGCATCCATGCACTTGGTGAAGGTGTGAGGAGCCAGGACTAAAAGGAAGAACACAATATTGGTAAACTTGGCAATATCTCTATATGAAAGTATGCGTCCTTCAGGTCTATTGTGACAAACCAATCCTTGGATTGAATGTGAGACACAATAAGCTTCAATGTCAACATTTTGAACCTGTAAATCCACAGAAAACAGTTCAGAAGACATAGATCAAGAATAGGATGCAACAACATCCTTCTTGGGGACCAGAAAATAGCAGCTGTAAAAACCTGAATCTCTCTTTGGAAGGGGAACATGTTCTCTGGCCTCTTTCTCCAAGAGAGACTGTAACTCTGCTCTTATAGGCTAACAATTGCAGGTCACCACTTTTTACAGTGTATGGACAATGGATTTTTTTTTTTTTTTGTGCCATATGGTCGATTGATCTGACCCTGCCCATGTGTTCATGCTGAATTGTGCTCTTTGTCTTCTCGGCAAGTACAGCTATAGTGATGTTAATAGTATGTTGGACAACTGTATGATATCAGCCACAGTCATTCATCTCAGTTATCTTAGCATGTGATTCTCTCTTCATGGTCATGGAGGGGGTGACATTGCCATTGTTAAACAGAATAAAAAAGTGCAGAATAACCTTTCAGACCAAATAGATAACTTACTGTATGGTGAGAAAATATTAACAGTCTCCATTTAAATGCAATAAAATTTGCCCCAACTGGGGTCTTTGAAATTGTCATTATCCACATTACAGAGATAGTAAGTGTCCTTAATTTAACTCGAACCTAGGAATATTCAGAAGACCGAATCATGTTTGCTCCCTCAGGTAATTGCTACCTCAACATATAACCATTTTAAGATGCACAGACCTATAAATTCAGCCTAAATTATCATTGCAATACATAGCAAGAGGCCACTGAACTAAGCATTAACACAGCATGCACACAGAATTTCTCCTGTGATTCTGAAAACTCAGCAATGGAAAATCAATGCTAATATGTTTTCATATAATAATACCACCATTGATTTATACTACTACTATTTCCTCCTTAAATGGACTTAACCTCCAAATGTCATTATAAAAGCATTAAGGATCTTTATGCATGCTTGTTACTATTGCCCTATTTGTGCTTAGAAAGTTATTGTGAATAAATAGCATCTGGACTCATTGTACTTGAGCGTCGTGGCTTCACAAACACTGTATTCGGTCGATTTACTTTGTAACTTTTGCGTCACTACATTCTGACAGCGTGACCATAACCTGTTGTTCTCTATCTTACTTCAGTGCATCATTTTTGGGTTACTTTTGATGTTCTATTTTCCTTCCTAAGAAAGTGGAACATCTCTTGCAGAAAATGAAAACAATAACATGGTTTTATCTATACTGGTGCGGCAGTAATGACTGTGAAAGATGGATGTAAAAAGCTTTTTTTCAGAGCCATTATTTATGGATTTGCTGCACAAGGAGGTGGGAAGCAAAATTAGTTGACTTCCCTTATTATATTTTCAAAGCTGTTGTTATTTAGGTAATTGAGCTCAGACAGGTGCGAGCAAACTATGTCAGAACTAATATCAGTCTAAGACTGTTCTCAGCATGGCTCCGTGGAAGAGACTGGCTATGGCAGGTTTCCCTCAGCCTGCACTCAGTCCTGTTAATTGAACTTTTATTAACTCGCAGGTTTTTTTTTTCTTTTTTTTTTTTTTCTTCTAGCCTCAGTGCAGCGGCTTGCTTCAGAGAACATGATGACAAATGCAACACAGTGAGTTCCTTGTGATTAGATGGTATACTAGACTAGTATTACATTTCCAGGGTTGCAGAGAACATGAAGTATTTGAGGATAGATGTGACCCTGTGAAGAGTTGATTTATTTTCAAATGAAACATTCGAAACAAGAAGCCAGTTGAAATGGAAATGTATTATTTATGTGTCATTAGAATTCCCAAAGGAATATAATGATCTAACGATGCTGATTTGTCAAAATACAACAACACTAAATACTAAATCTTGGCAAACCCAGCAAGACTTTATGGTCTCTTTCATATTATTTTAGAAGGTTAAAAAAAAATCTTAATGATTCTCTGTTAACAGCAATACAGGCATATTTGACAGTTATAAGACAGAATTATTTCTAAACATGTCGTTATTCTCAGACAAGACTGTCAAACATGCACTTAAAACGAGATATTTCAGTCCAGAATCCATTATGTCAGAGCAAAATCCTGTTTCCTAACATAGCATCGCTTTTTTATATCCTCTATTTTTGTTTGAAAGATGATCAGGTAGCTTGACCTGTTGACATGTTATTGATCCAGGAGAGAAGGATGTGTGGTCCTGAGATTGGAACACAACAGGAAAAAATATTTTGGTCTGAGAGTAGGCTGCATGAATTTCAACAAACAAAAGAGTGTAAAATATCACAAAAAAACAGCTGCAAGCATAATGTTTAGAAATTTGGAAACCGAGCTCAACTCCTTGACTTTAACCTCAGTATTAGAAATACGCTTGGGAGTAGATTTAAACAGAGAGGATTAGTTAGGAAAGACCTTAGAATCAAGACTCACCGAATGGTCCAAACTATCAATAATTGGTGATGTGGTTGTGGGAACAAAACAACACATTAATGCACATATAGATATAGATAATATTACAGTGCAAGTTACTGAGGACAATTCTATTGTCTAGAGGCTATTGAGAACGAGAGGTACAGGGCATTAATTATCTGTAATTTGAAAGTAATTCAAGTCCTCATATACCTTTCACCTATCATCAAAATAAATCAATTAATTAGTGAACTTTGAAAGGACCCACTGTAATTAGCACTGAATGGCTGCAAACTTTCTATAGATAACAGAAGTTAATGTTCCAGCTATAGTGGCTTTCTTTCAGGTTCTGCTCTTAGAAAAAGAGATGTAGAGGAAATGTCAGTGATAACCAAAGTCTCAGCATCATTTCTGATCTTATATGAGGAATAAAACTAAAAATGTGAATTTAAAAAAAATGTGAGTTCACAAGAATTTTAACACAGGCATTTTAAGAAGCCATGGTACATTTAAGTAATATCACATGAGCAAGAATGATGTGTTTCTGAAAATCTGTGATACCTCGACTGGAACCAACTGTGCTCATATTCGGAAAACAGCACAATTGCAAGTGTGATGTTTCTTTCATACAATCGTCCAATAAACAAGATGTTAATGCCGAGTAACGTACATTTTAGACTGGTTGTTAGAGTGGTTGTTGTCACTTCTTTCTCTGTTTTGCTCCGACAATGAAAGTTCCAAGAGACCTCAACACACAGCAGTGTTTAGTTTCTGAAAGAATCCCTGGTTTGAACAAATCGGTTGAATGATTCAGTGAATCACTCAAAAAAGGGGGTGTTTTTAAGTGAATCGGTTGAATAAATGAACCGCTGACTCACTCATAAAAACAGTCTCTTGTCGCCACCAACTGGTGAATTGGTCTAACCTGTAGAAAGATTCACTAATAATTCCTCATCACTAATACATGCTATTTTAAAAATACTATTAACATTTTTAATTACATTTTCACCAAGTTTTAGTAATTTTGTTATGTACTCTTGTCATGTCTATGTAGTTTTTGTAATCGTAAAGTTTTATCAATTTATACAAATTAAACTTATTTCAGATAGTTGCCAGGGCAACATACCTTTTTAAATCTAAGTTCATCTAAGTTTTATTTAATTTCAGCTTTATTTCAGTTAACGAAAACAATATTTAACAGTTTTAGTTTTAGTTAGCCATAACACTGCCACTAATGGCTGACAGTCCATTATTCATTTTAATAGTGTTTGAGTGACGAAGTTGTTGTTGACCGATGAAATGCAAAGAGCACAAACAGTACTTTCCCCTTTGACTAAAAATGACAATACTCTTCTGTTAAATGTGAAGAGCAAACTCATAAATTCCCTCACAGAAGAACCTCAAAGAGTGGGTTAATGCGTTTTTTTTTTTCTTTCCCAGCAATGATCCACAATTTACACAGAGCAGAATAAACCTGTTTAAAACAACGACTGTGATAAAGTATCAACAGTATTATGTCAGGAAGTTAAGCACCTAGAGACAAAACAATGAGCCATAAAGTGAAGCATGCCATTGTTTCCCATGAGACTAAATTACTAGGTTTACTGATTCCCAGTAATAACCACTTTAACAAAAGCCTACAATCTTATACACCTTTGAAGCTGGTTTGTTTACCAAGCAGGAGCTTTTTCTGCTGGCAAATTCCAACAATAAATTTTAACAGCTGAGTGAAAACCAAGTGAAATCCTTCATCTTATCAAAAGGATTGTACTGTAGTACCTTGTGTATGAGTAGCAGATCAAAGAAATAAGAAACAAGTCTTAGCAAAAATCTATGGTATATGTTTTCTTTCTGTTCTATTCTGAGTATCTTATACATCGGTATTTCTCTACAACTCACTGAGACACTTGACATTCAAATCAGATACATATTTAATGCTTTTCAGCCTTAGTTAAAATGCTAAAAGGTGCTGTTTTATTGTAAATAATTATTAGGTCATACATTTGACATTTTTGCAGGAAACCAGTCTGTTGTTCTCAAAGACATGTAAAAATTCTCTAGAAACAACATTTTCATCATTAAAAAATTACACCTAAAGAAATTAAAAGCGCATTTCAAAAACCTTGAACCTCTAAACAAAAGTGTTTAAGCTTCACCCAAGTTCATTAATTGTGTAACTGACACTATTGTATAAGGTCTTTCAGCTCCATCTGACCAGTGGAGTATTCTGCCAATATTCCACCCACCCTGCCTTTCCACAACAGTCCCTGTGCAAAGCAAGCACTAACTCTATTAGATTTACAGCTCTAAAGTCTACTTAGTCTGCTGCGTCTATCCTTAATGAACATGCTTCTTAATTCAAGTACAGAGCTTCAAGTGCATCAAGACATTTGCTTTCATTATCAGTTAGATTAAGCAATACTTTATACGTGGCCTCTTTCCATTTTCTTCGCAGTCTAAAGACAATGAATGTTTTTAAGGATACTTTGAGGAAAGGTTCCTTTTCACCTGCATTTTACTGTCTTAAAGGGTTAGTTCACCCCAAAATGAAATTTCTGTCATTAATTACTCACCCTCATGTCATGCCAAACCTGTAAGACCTTCGTTCATCTTCGGAACACAAATTAAGATGTTTTTGATAAAATCCGATGGCTCAGTGAGTTCTGCATTGCCAGCAAGACAATTAACACTTTCAAACGCCCAGAAAGCTACTAAAGACATATTTAAAACAGTTCATGTGACTACAGTGGTTCAGCCTTAATGTTATGAAGTGACAAGAATACTTTTTGTGCGCCAAAAAAACAAAATAACGACTTTATTCAAACAATATCTAGTGATGGGCGATTTCAAAAGACTGCTTCATGAAGCTTCGAAGCTTTATGAATCTTTTGTTTCGAATCAGTGGTTTGGAGCATGTATCAAACTGCCAAAGTCACGTGATTTCAGTAAACGAGGCTTCGTTACGTCATAAGTATTTCGAAATTTCAATGGTTCACCACTGGGGGCGTGACTTTAGCAGTTTGATACGCGCTCCGAACCACTGATTTGAAACAAAAGATTCATAAAGCTTTGAAGCTTCATGAAGCAGTGTTTTGAAAATCGCCCATCACTAGATATTGTTGAATAAAGTCGTTATTTTGTTTTTTTTTGGTGCCTTTCTGGGCGTTTGAAAGTGTTAATTATCTTGCTGTCAATGCAGGCCTCACTGAGCTATCGGATTTTATCAAAAATATCTTAATTTGTGTTCTGAAGATGAACAAAGGTCTTACGGGTGTGGAACGACATAAGGGTGAGTAATTAATGACTGAATTTTCATTTTTGGGTGAACTAACCCTTTTAAAGGGACAGTTCACCCAAAAAATGAACATCTTGTCCTAATTAATTTATCTTATATCATTTCAATGTTTTTTTTTTTTTTTTTTTTTTTTTTTCTCTTTAATGTACTACAAAATGAGAAATGATGAAGAATTTGCTGGCCGCTTTTTGGCACAAAATGGAAGTAAACAGAATGTCCAAAATGACAAAAAAAAAAAAAAAGAGAAGCAATCCATAAATGAAAATTCATATACCAAGTGTTCAAAAAAATATTATGGCATTTAACTTGCAATGCACTTGAATAACTTTCATTTTGCAAGTTCTTGATCATCAGAATCACATCAATGACACCATGCCATCCATTAAATATGAAAGTTGCAGCAAAGAGAAAGATTGTAATAAGCGTAAAGGTTTTGTTTAGGTAAACTATTCCTTTAAAGGTTTGAGTAGTTTCTTGCTATTTTGGCATAAAAAAACACAAATCATTATAGGCCGCAGTGAGTTTCTGAGTGTTTATTAAAACACTGGAAAATAAACTCATAAAAGCCCTCCACAATTCAGCAGTAGAATCAAGCGATGATGATTCCAGTGTTTAGTTTTGAAGAGATTCTTCTGGTTTGTAATCCTGAGTGGCTCTCCAATAACTCAATTTCTTTTACGTCTGATTTAAATTCAATAAACTAATCCATTATTTAATTGCCATAATTTGTTCTGAGGGACTGAGTATGCGGAATTGCCACTTATTGCGCTTCTTTTTTCTGTCACTTCAGTGAAGAAGTTTTTAGCAGAATCCAATGACAAAACATGAACATCCTCCAATCTCTGAATGCGGCGGAACTTTTAGTGCTCCATTTTCTTGTTCCTCAAGGGTTGAAGAAATAAATACAAATGAATACATTAGGAACTATCCGTAGTACGAAACCTGACAGCAGCTTATTAATTTTGAATCACCTGTCCGTATCCTGGTGGGTTTTACTGTGATCCATTCCCTTTCACATTACATTTGTTCTGTGGAATAGTTAAACTGAACGATATTATTTATGAAATTCCACCACACACCCACCCATGCAGCTGTGCAGCCCTATCATCAAATTAACACAAGCACAGTGGAGTGAACTAAAAAATGCTGGCTGCCAAAAGCAATCAGGCTCACAAGCTGAGATGTGTCGGCACTGTCATGTAAAGATCTCACTCTGAGAGCATCTGGGTGGGTGTGAGCCATTGGGGCTGTGGGGAGAACTGCACCCCTGTCGGGGCCGTCGGGGCTGTCGGGTCCCTGTGTGTCCTCCACCACCAGAGGACCTGTCACTGGCCCTGTGTGATCGCCGTGAACCGCACTGACAAGGGTGACCCTGGCTTCTGATCCGGCCCCACAACCCTGACGCTCGCAGGCTTAATCTGCGAATGCTATCACAGCAGCGGATTGCTGCCTCCAGAGGCCATGCAGAGAGGACAGGTCATTACCGAGCGTCCTTCAAAGTGCTCCTCGCAGTCACAGCTCGGCTCTTCGTCGTACTCGGTGTGAAGCGAGCTCTGGAGCCCGCTGAGCATTTTTACTGATACTTTAAATATCTGAAGGGGACCGGCGCCTAGCGCGTGGACCGTGACCTGCAGCAGACCTAATACTCGCGTGTCTCGTAAACGAGTCCCTCAAAGTGTCCACTCGCTAATTATGACACTTCAACTTTGCCAATTAGATGTCACGCAGTCATGTTACACTCCAGAAACACTTTGTAATGATGTTTCCTCTGCTCGGTGAAATGAGCTTTACATAATGTAATGTTGCTGGTAATGACGTGCGCTTCCTATAAAAATCTACTTCTATATTGAAGCTGACTCTCTAATGAGAACCGCATAGGATCCATCTTTCATTTTCATACTTTTTAAAAAAAAAAAAGAAAAAAAAAAAGATGGCCGCTTCTCGGTAATGGTTGATGACTAATTTATTGTCATGGTTTTCTTAGAACTAACCCATTTCTTATCTCTTAGTCTTATCGGTTGGCATATAAAGATGTCAGGAGAATATTTCAGCAATATTCAAATTATTTTTAAGCATTAAAAGCACACAATATTGTCACTTTTTTTCTTCTGTGAAACACAAAAGAAGATATTTTGAATATTTCTAGTTTTTGTCCATGCAATATTAATCAATGGGGTCCAAAAGAAAATCTTTGTGTTCTGTATACTTTAGTATACTTTAAAAACAATACTTTTTATGGATATAATACTTAAGAATATACTTAAATGCAAACTGAATGTAATGTTTTCCAAAACTTGCTGTTGTATGTTATTTGCAATTAAATTAAAATGTATTTTAGTTTAAATTTATATTAAATCCAATTAGTTGAACTTAAGAGTGCTTTTTTTGACCCACTTAAGTATGTCTTCATATGTAACTTCATAATAACATCTGTTGACTTTAAAATATGGATAAAGTGTAGTTGAATACTGAAACTAAAATATAATTTAATGTCATTTCTATTGAAATTTGTATAATTTCAATTACACATAATTATTGAATAATAATCATTGAATAATTAATTACACATTTGTAATGAAGAAGTTGCAGTTCGGTACATTTTTAAATGTATTGCCTGTAAATATAATATCAAATAACACATTGCAATTAAAATTGTAATCAAGTTCTTTACATGTGCTTTAGTATGTTAGCATGTTTAGTATGCAACTTTAATATGTTTAGTATGCAACATTTCAAAATAAGTGTACTTTAAAGCATGACAAAAGATTATTAAAACATAAAGTAAAACTTTTAATTTTTCATTATGATAAAGTGCACTTAAAAGTGTACTTAAGTGTCATGAAGGTGTACTCTCTTTAAGTACACTTAAGTGGTCTTTTATTTCATTATTAATATTATATCTGGAAGTACAGTTTTTAAAAAATATACTATAAGGATTTGTAGTAAACTGTAAACCCAAAAAAATTAGGTAATCAGTTACATCAATTTTTGTAAGTTAAGAAATTCAAAGTTTAAGTAAGCAGAACTGGCAGATTTTAATTTTGAACTCATACATTTTAATTATGCCTGACTTGAAATTTCTGCGTATTTTGAGGATTAACACTTAATTTTAGTATTTATTCTCCCTTTTGAGTGTCATGGCAAAGCATGCTGGGAAATAGAAATCCCAGCCCAGTTTCAGGTAAATTTAAGTTTGTCTAAATTAAAAGAAACAAGTTCATAAAACTCAAAACAATGAAACAATTCAGATGACTTAAAATGTGTCAGTTTTGCGAACTCAAAATAAAAAGAAAGCTTTAAATACTCATAAAAGTTCATTTGATTGAACTAATTTGTTTAATTTGAGTTTGCCCTACTCAAACCAATTAATTATTTTGAGTGTTAGGGTTTACAGTGGCTTCAATTGCACATACAATACAGTTGAGCGCACATTTTTTCTTTTAACACAGAATGAATATGACATGGAGTGAATTTTACTTCACTGTGATGTGACTGTTCCTTTAAATCGACCTATTATGTTCTGCTTTATTTTCCTCAGAGGTATAAAGGCAAATGAAATTATGTCTACAGGCAAAAACAGAAAATTCTGGAAGTGCCACAAGCCATTGTGGTTGAGACAAAGCTGCATACATAAAATCAAAGGCATTGTGCATGTGACTGTGCTGACTTGTGATATTCAATTATTAAAGGTTTGCAGCAGGTTGTATGGTGAAGTTGCTCTGTATTGATCCTATGAGGTCTTGGGTATTTAGCTGCACAAAATGCCTACTTAAACGTGCCTTTGAGACTTTAGTGAGGATTGTGAGCTTCTGAAAAGCTGAGTGAGAGGATGAAGGGAGAGAAAATTTCATATTTTCAGGATGATCTTGATGATGTTGATTAAAAAAAACGGCAGACACTGGCAGCCTCGGCACTCCTGCTTCCCGTAGAGAGCTGATTTACTATCTCTAAACCTGATGGGACTTGCCCTGTCAGTTTATGGCAATCAATAAGACAGCACGATTGAGATGAGATGCTGGGATTTAATGTAATAATAGATTTAAAATAGACACTGCAGAAATTAAGTCAGCATGAAAACATCTTTCTGGATGGGGCCAAATCTTATTTTAAGTCTAACTGTTCTGAAATCTTTGAATGTGATGGTATTAAAGATAAAGAAGAATAAACCGCAGGAATCATTGAGCAAAATTCTAAGTGCTCACTCTTCATTCAGCAATGGACTATTGCCCTCTATTGGCAGAAATTTACTCTGCATTTAATCCATGCCTTTGTGTAAAGAACTATTACTGAGATAATGCATAGAGGGAACTAAGATGAGATATTTGCTTTGGCATGTTTCACTGAGTGCTGCCCTGCAACAAACTGTCTAAAACTTGGCAAAACCAATGACAATTTTACAAAGTAATTATTGTGGTTACAGTGCTCATAATCCTTGCAGCCTATTAATATTTCTACTTCATCTTTAAGCTCTTTCACTGTCAGTTATTTTTCAACTGAAAAGTTTTTTCTTCTGTGCAATTCTATATATGTTAATCTAAAAAAGGACTCTTGAACAAAAGATTTATTCTGTATATGTTTAAAAAAAAAAAAATCAAATATTTACTGTCACTTTTAATGGTTTTTGTTTTAATATTTGAACCAAATATTTCAATATTGAATTTTCTATAGTATAGATTGTAAATTAATAAATGTACACATAACACATTTGAAATAATATATATTAAAACGTAATCCATTCCTAGTGCTGGGTAGATTACTTACAAACTGTAATCCATTACTGAATACAAATTACATAATGAATATTGTAGTTCTATTGTATTAGTAATATATTACGTTACACATTTTAGGTAATATCATCTGATTACTTTTTGATTACTTTTGATCTAACTCATTTAGCATATTGATTTGATGATTAGATGAGGCGATGGCAGCCGTATTATGCCAGAACGCCCACCACACACCAGCTTATTGGTGGAGAGGAGACAGAGTCCTATACAGATTATATAGGAAGTGATGAAAGCTAATGATTAATTAAATCTTAAAATGTTAAATTAAAAGGAAAAATATTTTAAAATAAATCAAATCAAAATAAAACACTTACTAAAAAATATTTTACTTTTCTTTATGCTGTGTGGTCTCTCAATTTTCCATGTAATTATAACTTTCTAACTAGTGGCTGTTTTTGTGTGCGTCCACAAAACTGGAAGTCTTTTTGAACATACAATCAAACCAAAATGTATTCTTGAACATTTCATTCATTAATACAGTTTATTCACTATAGTTTAGAAAAAATGGTAATAAAATATCTAATTATGTCAGATAACGCTTAAGCAAAACATGATCAGGTCAAAGTGTCTGAATAATTTTTGGTTCCAAATTTTTTTATCAATTTTACTAGTAAATTTTTGGGTATAATATGTCACAGTTTACTTTTTTTTACTATCCTCACTTACATAAATGAACTATAGTGTCCTGAACCCACTAGTAAAATATATCAAAAATATCAAAAATGTCTGAATAAGTTTTGGTTTGACTGTATATAAGCAACAGGTTTTTTAGAAATAAAAAAACAAAAAATGAGAAGAATTAGGGACAATCAGTGAAATATGAATTATTTACTGCCATTTTGTGAATATTAAGTAATTATATAATCAATAAAAAAGTAAATGTAGTCTGATTAAAAGTATTTTAAATTGTAATACAGTATAATCTAACTACAAGTATTTAATTTTAGGAATCTGATTATGTAATCCATATTACAATTAGTTACTACCCTCTTTATTCCTATGATGCAAAACTGAATTTTCAGCATCATTACTCCAGTCTTCAGTGTCACATGATCCTTCAGAAATCATTCTAATATGCTGATTTGCTGCTTAAGAAACATTTCTAATCATTATCAATGTTAAAAACAGTTGTGCTGCTTAATATTTTTGTGGAAACATTGATTCTTTGATAAATGGAAAGTTCAAAACAACAGCATTTATTTGAAATGAAAATCTTTTGAAACTTTATAAATGTCTTTACTGTCACTTTTGATCAATTTAATGCATCCTTGGTGAAAAAAAAAAAAAAAAAACTTTTTTTTTTTTTTTTATTAATCGTCATGACCCTAAACTTTTGAACGGTAGTGCATATGTACACTGTTAGACTGCATCAATACCTTGTTCAATGTTCCAAGGTCCAGTAGTGCTGTATTGTAAAGTTCGGAGAACTGAGACTATGCTGTCGCTTCTTGCTGTGGCAGAGCCGTGCTTTATCTTAGCACTGCTTGTGTGTTTCTTAGAATTCAATCTCAAATAGTGGTGATGGTCACCAGTGACACAGCAAAAGACAGCAGTTATTAGAGAGGTGCTAGTTTGATTCCCTTGTGGGACCCCAGTTGTTTGCAGGTTCTTATTGTCTAAAAACCTTCCTATCCCCTTTGGTTGTGCCCTTTTGTGCTGGTCCAGAGATGTGGCAACATTACATTTTTGCTTTGCCTCTCATTCAACCTTAAGCAAAGGACATTGCTACAGTATGTGATTGTGTAGCGCACTGCCCATATGATTCAGCTCAAGTGGGATTTACTGTACACTTCAACATCAGTTTCCATTAAATCAAGCTATTTCACACGTGTTGGTGTAAGATGTCTACAGTATACATATATTTTTAATGATGCCTTTGAAAGAGCGGTAGATTAGAATAGCTCATGAGTCACCGGTGAACATATACCTCCATTTCACGGGGATCTCTCTGCTATGGGCCTTTTATAGGAGCAAGGTGGCCTGGTCTCTCCATCCAAAGCTTTACTTAATGTAGTTTGGAGGGGTAATTGGATAACACAGGTTTATCCTCTGCCAGCACTTTGTATGAGCAATCCAATTTCACATCCTCCTGAAAGGAGAGCCATTATTCCTCACCAAAGGGTGATGCTGTAGTCACCCTTGCACAAAAAGCAGCTGGAGATTTTCCACAAATCCTATCAGCACTTAACCTAGTTACCAGGCAATCTGTATTATTGTCCTATAATTTTAAATTTTGCCCACGCTCCTCTGTGCTATTAGTATCCACAGAGATACAGGCCCCACGATCCATATCCAAAGGATCTGTGTTTGTTTGGTTTCCAAAACTCTTCGCCAAAGAATGTTCTTAAAATTAAGCCCTATTCGGACGGGATTAGTTTTACATGGGGAGGTGGAGTAATGTAATTTTACCACAAGACGTCTGTAATATTAATGGCCAATTTGCATGGGATAAGACATCTCAGTAAAACTAGCAGAAGTGGGAGAAGTAACACGATTTACGCACTGCCGTCATCTCCCTGTCGTCATGTGGGTATACGTTGCTTCCTGATACCATGTGCGCAAACACATACAATCTAAATATATAAACTATAACAGTTTGGTCCGGTCAAACGATTTATTAATTAAATTCTGATTGGATTATGATGGTAATAGGCACTTAGCTAAAACTAAAGTTAGTTTTGTGCCCCTGACAAGTGCTTTCGATCTTATTTTTGCTCTGAATGGTATGTGGAAAATACTTGATGTTTGCCACAGACTTGTCCCACCACCTACAACACACAACTGAATGTTTCTTTCAAGTTTCTTCAAAAATGCGCGGAAAACTACTTTTAAACAGTAAATGACGGAATTTTACCGTACATATTTACAGCGGGTCTATTCGAACGGGATTAGTATTACCTGAGGTAATTTTCCTGGACCTTTTTACAGAAGGTAAAAGTCGCTGTAATCTTTACTGACATTGTCCGTAATGATTACTGAGATGGAACATTCGGACGGGATTAAAATTACTGAGAAGCTCTGGTAATAATTACTTTACCCTACCTCCCCATGTAAAACTAATCCTGTCTGAATAGGGCTTTACTGTTGGGGAGTGACTAACTACAAGTAGCAACACTACATTTTTCTTTAGCATCATTAGATCAGCTATTTTATAGCTGTTATCCAGCGAGTAGCGGTATAGCATGGCAATACGCTACATTGTATTATATGTGCTGCTTTATATAGCTGAGGTAAAGGTCTCCCAACATTGTTGTTTTCACATTACTTATGTACTAGGGTTGTCAAATGTACCAGTACCACCTGTACCATTCGGTCCTAAAAAAAAATTCAGTACCCGCTGATAGGCACTGCTTTCAAACATTCTTGTTCGTGTTTGTTTGAGGGCTTTCTGAGCATCAAAGGTTTCTATTTACAGTGTGTTTTTACAAGCGCTCAGCATTGTAGCCCATCACAATCATATCTGTTGAGCATGTGAAAGCAATGGCCTATCAGAGGTGCTAGTCAGTAAGTTACTCAGAATCTGCTTGAGAAAATGAAAATGCATGAGGTTTTGTTTTGTTCAACGCAAGCCACATCTTTTCATTATGACGGGAGTTTTCTGGAGAGGGCAGAATTCAGTGAGCTTGCTCTTTAGAGATTGACAGCCTTAGTGATTATAAAGGGAGGACTCTTCACTTGATTTCTATTTATTACCCATTTATACCCTGAATACAAGTTTAGTTTTTCATGCTGCTATAAGTACATTGCAAAGTTTATGGATTGAGCCTCTGATGTCCCCAGAGTGTATATGTGAAGTTTTAGCTCAAAATACCCCACAGATTACACACAATTTTTTATAGCATGTTAAAATTGCTACTTTTGGGGGGTGAGCAAAAATGCACTGTTTTTGTGTGTCCCCCTTTAAATGCAAATGAGCTAGTGCTCCCTGTCCCCTTTCAAGAAGAGGGTGGACATTGAAGAGCTCATGATCCAGCATACCAGTTTAGAACAGATTGCCAGAACACCGGCAATAACAAAATAGGTCAGTCTCACGCACTGAAAATGTCAAAAACTGTCAGTAGCGATGTTCAGCCTTATATGTTCGAACCAGAGTCATTGAAAAGACCCTTATTTGTGAAGCAGTCCAGCGCAAATTGATTGGCGCAAACATATAAGACTTTACCGATTTTCTTCGGGATATTTCCTTTGAAAATGAAATTTAATCACGATGTCCTCAGTGGCGGGAGTCTATGGAGACTCTTATGTGTGTAATATTATATGTGCACTTGTACATCCCAAAACACCACACTTGTAATGGATACAGAGATGGTGAACTATGTGCTTTTCACTCAGGTTGGCTCTGCTGACGAAAACAGTTTCTAAAAAAAAGCAGCAGAATTAACCAATGCATATTTATGGAATACACAAGTTTCATTCCAGACTGAATCAGTGTTTATGACTGTGTGAAAGATTCAAATGATTCACAAACTGTTGTTATACTTAAAAAAAAAAAAAAAAAAAAAGCATTATAGATTAATATACTTTTAAAAGCTAGTAATGCAGCTAAAACTTTTTCAGATGGGTTACCTGGACTTTATTTTACTTTAAATTATGAGTAGCTCATAGATTGGGAAGCTACAGTTTCTAATAGCTTCCCCAACTCCATTAGAATTCCTTGCAGAGCACATTTATAAGACATTTAGTAAAATATTCTGCTATTACAATCTAGCACTGTGTCAAAGTTGAGTCGTATTCTGTTTTCTCAGTTCAACAGGAAGTTCATGGGGGAGTTGTGATCTGTTCAGGTATTCATGGTTTGAGGAAAATGTGGGCATATATAATTCATGATTTTGTTTGACTGACAGGCAAGACTGTCATAGGCTATCCCAAAGGTTCTGTCGGCAGCAAGATGTGTGTTATGAAGCTAGCATCCAAACAAATTACTTACTGAAATGACCTAATGTGTAAGGTCTCTAATGTATTGGGAATGGCAATTAATGACAAGCCTCATAGCTTCCTAGTTGACAGCATATTATTTGGGTTTATAATTATAAGAGTAACAACAATATTAAAAGTTAAAATGATAAGAATAAAAGAACAAAAAGAAAAGAAACAACAATGTGCAATAGTTTTGAGTTCAGTACATTTTCAAGCTCGTTCTGCACTCAGTATGTCTCTAAGGACGGGACCGACTCCATACAAATGCATGCAAAAATGAGCCAGATTTATTTTCTGACTAATAGATAGGCCAACAGAGGCAGTGTTTTCTTGACACATTATTGCATTGAAATCATCAGCTCTTACAGGGCATAAACGGTTTTTTTTTTTTTTTTTCTTTCTCAAAGCCAAACACATCTCTTCACATCATTCTGTGATAGGTCTACTAGAGCTACTGCTGATTTTATGAGTCACTCCACGCAAGAAATGTGGCAGTCGAGCTTACAATGAAACAGATACATGCCATCTGTTTAATGGTACACCTGAAGTTTTCATCCATTCACTATTTTTCTGTAAATTAAATTACCTTCACTTACAATATTCTTTAAAGAATGACAACAAACATGATAAAAAAGTACTTTATAGTGGATTTCACCATTTCACGACTACAACCTCTAATATTAAGTTCCCTTTCGAAAGGGAACTCTACACTGCGTTGAAACGCATATGGGGAACAGCATCACGTGAACCGGTGTCTGAAAGCAATTGTCAAATCCTACCAATCCTATTGGCCGACGTCATCATAGCGCGACCCGGAAGTATATAAGGGCCGCCTAGAGAACCAGTCAGTGTCTTTTCGTCTTTAGGGACAGTTTTGTCTGTTTGGCGATTGCATCGAATCCGGTAAGAGAGTATTTACTACGTCTGACAAACGTTTCAGAAAGTGTGCTGATCCTTGTCCCAGGTTTTTGACTCCCGGTGACACACACAATCTGTGCATTTTCTGTCTGGGAGAAGAGCACGCACGGACAGTGCTTGAGGGCACTGTCTGTGCGAATTGTGAGCGTCTACCAATGAGAACGCTCCGCTCTCGTCTGGCCCTGTTCTCGAGGGGAGAGGAGCCGGCATCGCTGCCTGCTGGTTCTGGCCCCGCTCGTGCTGAGGCAGAGCGGCAGCTGAAATCATGGGGCTCGCAGATGGAGCTCATGGAGGGATTTGAGAGAGGTGTAAATCTCACTCCTCTTTTGCAGTCACTCTTACTGGATATCTTCTCTGAAGAAATGTGATTGGAGACTGTGATCAGACAGGTTGTTGGCCAAGACTAGGTTTCTGTAAAGTAGACCAGGTCAGGCCTCCCTGGGGGCAATCAGGTTCGAGTACGTTCCCCTGACAAGTGACTGGCTAGGGTTCCCTCGGGCCCCCAGGCCACATTCCCTTAAAGGTACCCTCTTTTCCTAAAAGAAGCTGGTTCCAGAAGCCTTTGAGCGGCCTTGGTAGGCCTTCTGCGGAAGGCCTTCTGCGGAAGGCCTCTTTGAGGCTTTTAGCTTGGGCTGTTGGCCATAGGGAATGTTGTCACTGACAGCCTAATGTGTGACCTGTAGGGGGAGTGGTTCTGGCACTTCAGTTAAAGCTGCTAGTTCTGACGTTTGTCTAGCCATTTGGCATGCACTCCCCTCAGCATGGCGGCATGGGTATATCGTTCCCCATATGCGTTTCAACGCAGTGTAGAGTTCCCTTTCGAAAGGGAACGTCTCAGGTTACGTATGTAACCATGGTTCCCTGAGAACAGGGAACGAGACACTGCGTTTCTCAGCCATGCATCTGGGCTGCCTGCTGAATAGTCCCTTCAGATGATAAGGCACTGACTGGTTCTCTAGGCGCCCCTTATATACTTCCGGGTCGTGCTATGATGACGCCATAGGCTGTCGCCGGCCAATAGGATTGGTAGGATTTGACAATTGCTTTCAGACACCGGTTCACGTGATGGCGTTCCCCATATGCGTTTCAACGCAGTGTCTCGTTCCCTGTTCTCAGGGAACCATGGTTACATACGTAACCTGAGACGTTAGTTGAACAAAAAATTCCATGAAAGTTTCCATAAAATGCTGAGCAATATAAGGATAGAAAAACAATAGTACTGAGTAATGCAATTATTAGTGTCCTTTAATTTGTGAGTCTGTTTGTAAATAAATCTTTATAATATTGATACTATAAGGTAACTATTTTTCTAGAAATATACATAAAATATGGAATGTGTTACCAGTTATTTTAATTTTAAATTTAATTTTAAAATGTAATTTATTCCTGTGATGCAAAGCTGAATTTTCAGCATCATTACTCCAGTCTTCAGTGTCACATGATCCTTCAGAAATCACTCTATTATTCTGATTTTCTGCTCAAGAAACATTTCTTCTTATTATTATCAGTGTTGAAAACAGCTGTTCTGCTTTATATGTTTATGGAAACAGTGATACTTTATATTTATTTGAAATACACATGTTTTGTAACATTACAATTGTCTTTGCTGTCACTTTGATCAATTTAATGGGTCACCTGGCTGAATAAAAATATTCACTTTTAGAGTACCTACCTAATTATGTATCTCTTAACCAACATTAGTCATTTTTAAGGGCCAGAACAGGTGTAAAAGTGTTTAGAAAATACACAAACATACAAAAATAATATAAGAGGTTATGATATGTTAAGATATGATAGGCCTATGCATGTTGTTGCACATTGTCTGTTCTCCTGTGATGCTCTTCTGTGATGGTCTCATGATGGACTTGAAATGATGATGTCTTTTTGGGTCTAGCCTTATAGTCAGCAGGCAGCAAATGATTTGAGTGACTCATGTGTCTAATTCCCATCCACTGTCAGGAAGGCCTAGCCATAAATGAGAGGCACTGTAACAAGCAGCAGTTCTTATATGCTCAGAATTGATAAGAAGCCTGCATCCTGTAATTGGAGTAGGCGTAGAGTAGAATGTCAAGGGATCTCTGATATTGCAGTTGCAGCTCTGTTAACAGCAGAACTTCATGATCTGGACAGTGTTTTTTAAAAGCCCACATGATGATAACTAAATGATTTTCAAAAAAAAAAAAAAAGTAATTCAGTAAACATACATACACCAGTAAAATGAACACAACAAAAGCTTATACTGCTGTTGTATCGCTGTAGTCATTTTAACAACTGACTTCTCATCCTTTGGCGGTATATACAAAGAGAATCTACCTTTGCAACGCAGAAAACAGCATCTTCTCGACATGTACACAACATGAACCGACTACAGTGTTTGAGGGCGGGTCAAAGTAGATGTTTATCGCGGGCAGCCAGTGAAGACCATAAGCTGGCATTATGCGAATTTGTTACATTGTTACATATGAATGTTATGGAAGTACTGGAATTACTGACGAATCGTTTCATGCAATTCCGAATCGGTTCTTTCTTTTAGAAGACAATGTGCGCAATACGGCACCAGGTGTGACGCAAGTGTTTTTTGCTAATTTCAGCCTGACGCAGTTATCATTTTCACATCCTGCGCCACGTTGTTTGTGCACCCATTTGTGCGCTCATGGGCGTGCTGGTCTGAAAAAGAGGTGTGTTCAGGCACATTGTTGGCGCGTTGCTATTTTGAGGCAACTATAAGACTGCACCATTGACTAACTGAAACCTGGTCTAAAGTCAATGGTGCAATATTTTTTTTTATTTTTTATTATTATTTAAAGAGAGTGTTAGTAATATGCACCTATAGACGTGCGTACACTCTGCTTGTTACACACACAGGGATGTGCAGCAGGACACAAACATGCCAAATATTAAAAAGATTATTATTGTGTGCATAAAGATAAAAATGCTTTGGCGGAATCCGGCTTGTCCTGTAGATATTCTAAGTGCACTTTAGACCATGTGCTTAGATTGTTAAAATAGGGCCCAATAACTTTATTTCTCATGCACTTTGATCTTTAAGTCTTTGTAGATCTTTGTTTTTCAACATTTCAACATTTTCCCACTCTTTTTCAGTACAGTATATGTGTTGTTCATTGTATTTTGGTTTGGTTCTGTTTCTCTGACCTAGTTTTCCTGTGGTTGCCTGTTAATCTAATTAATTTCACCTGTTGATCATTGAGTTTCCTTGTTTACCTCTGTGTCTGTTCTACGTCTATATTAGTTGGTTGTTCTGTTCCTGTGTACTAATAATCTCCTGAGTGTTTTTTTTTTTTTTTTTTTTTGTGATTTATTGTTTATTAATGTTTTACTGCTGCAACTAGATCCTGCATCTTTTCATCTTTGCTGCAACCATCTGTGACAGTAGTAAGCCTTTACTTACAGTAACAAAAATGGCCAAGTGTTGTGCATTGTTGGGGTTTTGGTACTGTAGCTTTGCTGTAAAAGATCTGAGCTTTTATTATCCAAAGGTTGGGGTCAAAACCACAAAGGGGGTTGAGTCATGAACTGGAGAATTACTGGGATCCTCTGTCACCGTTGTGCCCTTGAACAATCCATTCAGCCTCAGGTTGCTCCAGGGGAATGATCCCTGTAATGAATTGTAATTTGTTTTTGAAAAGAAAGAGGCAGTTAATGATGAATAACTAAAACCTAACTAAATTGCCAAGTGTTTTGTTAAAATCTTTTAAAGACATTAATGGGTTTGGTGTCTTAAAATTGCAATTATTGTTCAGACCCCAACCCCTGCGAGGACTTCAGATGAAGCAAACTGGATCAACGTTCCCATTTTTTCTATATATCCTAATCATTTGTTAACATCTATTTATTATTTCAATGAGCTCATTGTTTCTGCCTTAAATTAATACATTGTTAACTAACTGCGTGATTTATATATGTACATTTCTGAAATTACATAACTTGGACACAGCCACCTCTGAAAACAGATTACTCTAAATTGTAATGTTGACATGCATTTTCTGTAAAGCTGCTTGGAAACAATATGTATTGTGAAAAGTTTGCAGATGTATTTCACCAGAGCAATAAGTAATTATAATTCTCACTTTAGCTGCCCAATCAGCAAGCTAGCAAGTTGTTAAACATGAAGGATATGGTCTTGTAAATTGTGAGGGTCTCTCTTAGCATTTTGGTGTCAATGTCAATGCAAATCAAAGCTCCTAATCTGATTCACATTGTTCACCAGCTGCTGTTGTTCTGGGTGAAATGCAGACTCTGAGAATGGAGAATACGAAGCTGACATGCATAAATGTGATATGAAGGTATATCTCATGAGCTTTTGGTAAGCAACTGTTTTGTGCAAAATTACATTTAACTGAATTTAATATATTGTTGTCATTCATGTCAACTTAACATACACTGCATATTATAACTCTAATAAAACATTTTACTGACAGTTTATGTTCCCCTGTTTCAATCTTTTGAAACATTGAAAGTTGTTAGATTTCAAATGCAAATTAGTAGGCCTACCGCTTGTTTTGTACTATTGTTTTGGATCTTGGTAATCAAGGCCACAATGTCTTAAATACCTTTGTTCTTTGAAATATCCTGTTTGAAAATTTGTGCACTAGCATTCTTTTTAATGAATTAATATGCAATTTGCAAAACTGGACTAAATCAAGATAAGCCTTCCTGTAGTTTAAACAGAAGAGCATGGCACTTGCAGTCATTTAATCACTCACTGAATCATAAGTCATCACTTTAATATTTGATTTCTACTTCATTTGTTTACTTGAGATATTCCAAAAAGCAGGTAAGATGAGTAAGAAATTTGTTGACTGATGGAGCAAAAAATACGGTTGTGTGTTTAATATATATATATATATATATATATATATATATATATATATATATATATATATATATACGCACATCTCACAGCTCAAGAGGGAATTTGCAAATTTCCCATTCTCCAACAATTGATCATAAATCAACTAACAGTGGATAATTCCCTGCATTATAATGCAATATTGTATGTACACTAAATCAAACCGCCCTCTGATTTTAGAGATAACTAATGTGCTTAGGGGTAGGGATATTAGGATTAAATTTTAGTACAGGAATGTTGTTCTAGGATCAACAAAATATGTTGACCCATGCAGGAACATGCCTAACTTGGCAAAAAAAGCATGTGCGACACTTTAAACCTCAACCTTTGAGAAAAAATAAAAATTCATGCCCTGCTTTAAAAGCATGCTGTTCAGGTTGTTATTGCCATCCCAATTTCATCACCATTTTCAATAATTTGTTTTACAGTGAGCTATAATGTTTTGATTTGATTACAATATATCAGTATGTAGTCATCTAACCAGATGTTTGAAATTAGTCCCACAGTTGCTTAGTAAGTCAAGCATTCTCTGATTAGTGAAAAGAGCGTGTTCTTCAGTCATTTTAAATGATTGTCTCACATGCATCCACAGGTGTTGCATTACCCATTTGTTTGAACTGCGATTGACTAAAGTGTTCCATTTTTTTTCTGTTGATTTTGCTGATTGAATGATTGTTTAAATTGGCTGTTTCCCTTGTGATCATGTAACACCTGCTCGTGATCCATCACAGGAGTTCAGCGTGTGCTGTTATACCTCTCAAACAGGTGACATAACCCAAAGAGAATAGGAAAAAAAGCTGCCACAAATCTATGAAGCTACAGCCAAAATGAGCATATCTGAAACAAGTGCCACTATGAAATGAAATGTATTGCAGAAAATAGAATTAGTCATATTTGTAACAAGTTTTGATGAAACAAGTTCATGTTTCATCAAAGTCAGTGGGTCCAACATTAGACCCCAATGACTTTCAGTGTATTAAAAAATATATTCTGTTGTGTGTGTATATAAATTATGACATAATTTTTGGGTGAACTATACCAAGTAAAAGTCCAATAGTCCATTTTAGACATTCTACTAACTAGAAGTAACTTTGCAACTACATGTCGACTAGAAGTCATTAGATTATTAGTAGACTGTCTGCATAATATCTGCTAACACTTTATTTTGATGCCCCAACATTCTGACTATAAGTAACTTTTCAAGTATGTCAACTTATTCTACTAACCCTAACCCTGATAACTAGACTACTTAGTTAGTCTAGTTATCAAAGTTTTTAACTAATCTGAATTTGTGCGTTAGGTCAACTAGATGAATTTCTTTTAAAATTATGATAAAACAAAAAAAATTAAAAGACAGCTAAATTCAACTTTAAACCACCAAAACAAATACTGTTTTCTACATGTATTTTAAGTTACATTGTATAATTTGCTATGCCATTTATATATATATATATATATATATATATATATATATATATATATATATATATATATATATATATATAATTATTCATATTTTTCTTAATTACCCACATTGGCATAATATGTGAAAGTATATTATTATTAGAATTCATGTTCGGCTTTAGGCAATTTGAAGAACCCTTCAACTGTGTTACACAAGAAGCAGTGCTATCTTCATATCATGTTGTTCTTGCTTTAGGGTCCTTAACATTTTCTGAAAACTTCACTGATCATACAGTAAAAGAGTAGGGACATGCTGCACATTCAATTCAGTATCTCTGGAGTATAAATTATTACAGTAATGAGTGGAAAATGTTGTTCTTAAAAGTATTTGGTGTAAGACAACAGTGGATAAATACATCAATGGATGTATAAAGATGTACAACCAGCAAAAAAGACGTAACAAGACCTGAACATTTCAAGACAGACTGAAGACATCTGTGCTCCCCTGTGGATTTGAATGTGTGTTGTTAGGCCTTTTATTTATAGTGTGTGGTCCCTCTGGGGCTTGTAAGCGTGTAATGCTGTGTTTGTGTGTACCCGCAGCCAAATAACTCACTGTCAGAGTGTGCTACTCACAGCCCACCTTGACTTAAATAATACCAGCACTGTTTTTCATTTGCTTTCAAATGAAAGAAACTTTTTCGCCTGCACAGATGACTTAAAGGAGAGTTCAAGGAGGACGAATGTTAGGTGAATTGTAAAGCAACATTTGATAGGATAGAAAGTTCGTTGTTGTTATTCACAGAAAAGTGTGTAGGCACATTTTCCTTGAAGTCTATTAAATAATGTTAACCTCTGTCTGTAAAATATCTTGGTTCTTAAGGAAAATGGCCAAAAACCAAGTAATAACTTACTTTTCTAATGCATTCTCTAGTGCATTTGGGATCTCTTTGAAAAGTAGCATTTAAATATTAAAATTTAAAACGGCACTTTAACTTGTGTGAGCTGATGTGCATTTTGATTTATCTCAACTCATATATATACTGTGTGTGTGTATATATAATTTCCATGAATATTGAAGCCTCAATTGAAAAAAAAAAAACAATTATTTCGAATAGGATACATTTTACATGGCAGAACATGAAATGTGCATCAAGTAAAGGTTTTAAAGAGTAGTTCACCCAAAAATGCAAATCATTTACCCACCCCAATGTAATTCCAAAGCCGCTTGTCTTTCTTTATTCTGTGGAACAGAAAAGAAGATATTTTCATCTAAAACAACTTTAGACCCATTGACTTTCATTGTATGGACAAAACATATTTATTCACTTATTTATTTATTACTTTTTTTTTTTTTTTTTCAAAATATCTTCTTTTATGTTTTGTATGTGAATAAATGATGGCAGATTTTCATTTTGGGGTGAACTCTACCTTCTAAGCGTTTTTGCAGTTAAACGCGAGACGCAGGTCAGTGGAATGAAAAAAAAAGATGCAAACTCCTGAGACACCTTTTAACTTGATGCAAAGATGCTGCAAAAGACGCAAGATGCAAGCGTAACGGTCCGTCTATGTTTACACTGAAAAAAAAAAAAGAAAGATTTTTGCTGCTTGTTCAAATTGCTTAATTAAAATGAGCTAAAGCAAAACAATTGCTATACATTTTGTCCTAACTTAATTTGATTGTGTTCAATCCACTTAAATATATATAAAATTGAAATTTACTTATTCCGCTTGTGTTGGGATTACATGAATGATTTGTGTTGCATTAACTGAAGCTGGCTTGATAGTTCCCAGCATGCTTTGCATATGCCTCATTCAAGAGATAATAAATGTTGAAATTTAGTGTTATTTTATGTATTTTTGAGCAAGATGAGAAAAGGGACAGACTTGAAAGTAAGTGTGTTTAATGTTTAATTATGTTTCACTGGTTACCACTGTGGAGAAGAGTGGAGCATTTGCCTAGGCTGTGGGCTGATACAGGCCATCACTGCTTTGCTAAAGGAGCATTTAAAGGGTTAGTTCACTCAAAAATTAAATTTGTGTCTTTAAGTACTCACACTCATTCCACACCCGTAAGACCTTCGTTCATCTTCGGAACAAGATATTTTTGATGAAATCTGAGGGTTTCTGAAGCACAGATAGGCAACGGCGCCATTGCACCTTTTGAGGTCCAGAAAGGTAGTTAAAAACATAGTTGAAATAGTCAACATGACTACAGTGTTTTAACCTGAATGTTATGAAGCGACGAGAATACTTTTTGTGCGCAAAAACAAAACAAAAATAACGACTTTATTCAACAAGTTGAACTGTTGTCATACGCATTTGACATAGTGAACTCAGTGCAGGCTTTTTTGTTTATGTCCGAACGCCGACTCATTTTATTGGTCGGCTCCTGCATCAGCATCACACCCATGCGTCGTGGTGCTCACTTGTTCAGCTTTGGCCAAAACTGAGTCAGCATTCGGGCGTAAACACAGAAGCATGCACTGAGTTCACTATGTCACCTGCGTAAGACAACAGTTCAGCTTGTTGAATAAAGTCGTTATTTTTGTTTTGTTTTGCACACAAAAAATATTCTCGTCACTTCATAACATTAAGGTTGAACCACTTATATCTTAATTTGTGTTCTGAAGATGAACGAAGGTCTTAGGGGTGTGGAACAACATGAGGGTGAGTAATTAATGACAGAAATTTCATTTTTGGGTGAACTAACCCTTTAATGCTTAGCATTTAACATGCTAATGTGGGCTACTGTTAGCTAAAAGTTTGTTAACTAGCTAGTGCAGTTTTATAATTTAGTTGTGTGATGCTAAAAATTAAATCATGTAAATCTAACAAACTTTTTTTTTTTTTTTTTTTTCTCTCAGTGTAGAAAAACAATAGAAAAGTAGTGTTCTGTGTGAACTGCCCCTAATAATGTCAGTATTTTTGACTTTAGCCTCAAAGTTTTTTGACCTTTTTGGCCTTTTTCGAATGTGCACATTAGGTCACCCAGATGAATTTCTTTTAAAACTCTGTTTCCTTCTGTTTTAAGAGCCCACAAATTGACTTGCACTGCTGCTGTGCTGTAGAAGTGAAAGTCAGGAAGAGCTCATTGGTACATTTGGTGCATGAGGGCTCAAGATCCAACATCAGAACAGATTTCATGCATATTCTTGCCCAATTAATATCAAGCAAAGCTGCACTCTTTTTCATTTCTGGTGAAAACTCAGGGTGGGTATCAATTAGTCTACTGTTAATTATCTCCTTCGCTTTTGATCTTTACTATGGCTGCTCTGTCAGACACTCATTTATTCATCACTCCTGGTGGAGGGATGGGGCCTTCAGAGATTGTGCAGATTGAAGCACATTAAAAATGACTTCAGAAGTGTGCAGATCCTTATAAGAGCATGCATACTGATGCAGCTATGATTCTGCTGTTGTAGTGGCTCTACGGATTCATTAGCATCATATTAGTGTTTAATTTTGCTTTATTAGATAGCGTTGTTGATGGTTTTAATGCACTGTAAGATGTTGGAAGGTGTGGCAAATTCCTCAAAATGTCATTATTCTCAATAAAACATTAAGATATTTTCTTAACCCCCGAAAATGTAAATGTCATCATTTACTCTAGTCTAATGTTGTTTTGCACCCCACTGTCTTTTATCTACAGTGCGCACAATAACAGTAGAAACATTATTCTAAATATATTTTTGAATATTTTTTGCATTAACTATCCCTTTAAAGTGTTAGTTCACCCTAAAATTAACATTTACTGGTGTTGTTCTAATGCCATATCATGTTCTTTTGTTTTTCGGACCACAAAAGGAAAATTAAAATATATATATATATATCCAGTTTACGTTTGCCGATATAATGGCAGTGAATAGCAACCAGCTAAAAAAAGATGCAAAAGTATCACAGAATGGTCTGATGCGACACGTGTTGTATATTCCAAGTGTTCTGGGGGTATATGGTAAAAAAAAACAAAAAACTAATTTGAATGTAAATTTATTGAAAATTCTGACCTTGGCTGTTGGCAACGAGACTCTATTAGCACCACAGTTCACTCTGTCTCGCCAAGAAAAAGCACACAAGTTGTGAGAAATCAAGACAAACTGGACATGAAATACATAAATATATCTGTTGTGTTCATCACAAGAAGAAGTTAATCTTGATTTCTCACAACTTGTGCTTTTTCTGGGCGAATCAGAGTGAACTGTGGCGCTAATAGAGTCTCACGAACACGCACGTCGCACAGCCATGCACAGAGAACCAATGGCCAAGGTCAGGATTTTCATTAAATAATACATTACATTTTGGTTAGTTTTTTACCGCACACAATCGTATACCCCCAGAACATGTGAGATACACAGCAGGTGTTACATAAGACCATTCTGTGTGTCACATTGGTTTGTCTGTAGCATTTCTTTAAGTCCACTGTAGGCGAGTTTGTTGAACCCAAGTGCAGTTTATGATTTAAACAAAACATGAACAAATACAAAAAGACTAGACTTGATCTTGACTTGAGACATGAAATAAACATGAACATGAAGCTGGACTGAACATAAACTCACCGACAGCGGTACAGAGAACAAAGTTAGACAAGACACAATGAAAACATGAGGGCTATCCACAAGTTTCCTACGCCCCATGAGACCTTGCGTCAAAAGTGGGAGCATCTTCCGGTTCGAAGTAAACAAGCTGGACGTGAAACTCATTCATTCAGCAGTCGTTGAAGATTTAGCGATCCAAACTTGCGAACGTTTGGCTTTTACTTAAAGATTTAAGATTCCAGCATAAATATTTGAAAAATGTTTTACAATAAAAAATGTTACAGTAACAGTAATTTATTAATTTATGTCAGGAGTGCACATCAATCATGCTAAATCTAACTGATATTTATACTGACATAAAAAGAAAACACATACCTATTCAGTTGCACCTGCTTCCATTTATTTACGATCACAAGAATGCACAAAACAACTCCATTACGGTTTTTAAGTCCAAAGGCTTACACATTTAGAAATATATTGATAACATACCCTATGTTTACGTCACTTTTCTGAGCATTTCTATTAATTTTCCTCTAAATTATGCAATGATTGCAATCCGAGGACGTTTGAGCAATCTCTCTGTCTCTCTATACTGCTATTCTTTCAGCCAGAGCAACAGAGGGAGCTCATGAGAATAAAACAGGAGTTATGAGTTATACGAGTTAAAGGGTTAGTTCACCCAAAAATGAAAATTCTGTCATTAATTACTCACCCTCATGCCGTTCCAGACCGTAAGACCTTCGTTAATCTTCGGAACACAAATTGAGATATTTTTGTTTAAATCCGATTGCTCCGTGAGGCCTACATAGGGAGCAATGACATTTCCTCTCTCAAGATCCATTAATATACTAAAAACATATTTAAATCAGTTCATGTGAGTACAGTGGTTCAATAGTAATATTATACAGCGACGAGAATATTTTTGGTGTGCCAAAAAAAAGAAAATAACAAATTATTTAGTGATGGCCGATTTCAAAACACTGCTTCAGGAAGCTTCGGAGCGTTATGTATCAGCGTGTCGAATCCGCAGTTCGGAGCGCCAAAGTCACGTGATTTCAGCAGTTTGGCGGTGTGACACACGATCCGAATCATGATTCAATACACTGATTTATAACGCTCCGAAGCTTCCTTAAGCAGTGTTTTGAAATCAGCCATCACTAAATAAGTTGTTATTTTGTTTTTTTTTGGCGCACCAAAAATATTCTTGTCGCTTTATAATATTAATATTGAACCACTGTACTCACATGAACTGATTTAAATATGTTTTTAGTACTTTTATGGATCTTGAGAGAGGAAATGTCATTGCTCCCTATGTAGGCCTCACGGAGCCATCGGATTTAAACAAAAATATCTTAATTTGTGTTCTGAAGATCAAAGAAGGTCTTACAGGTGTAAAACGGCACGAGGGTAAGTAATTAATGACAGAACTTTCATTTTTGGGTGAACTAACCCTTTAACCGGAGTGTGTGAATCTGTGAAAGATATGCGTATGCATCCGGTATCAACAAAGGCACAGGGAAGAGAGAGATAAAACATTAAACCAAATAAATACACGATTATAATCATATAAGAAATGTCTACGTTCCTCAAGCAGTCTCTGGTATTTTCCATAAACGTGTGTATTTATTATCGCAATGGTTAACATAAATAGCCTTTAGCATCGCATATATGACAGTGGAAACGCGACTGGCTCTGGCACGCACGACACAGTAGGAGTAAAACATCACATCATAAGGCTTTGGTGCTAGCATCAGTGACAGGTGAAGAACAGACAGCGGGTTGTTCATGTGTTTCAGGGCCAGGATGCTCTTGTAGTCATGCAGCAGCACTTTTGTGGAAGGTCAATAAAGTAAAGCACAATTAGGGCACGAAAACTGTTTATTGTATTGTGATATTATTAACTAATAAATGTACTAAACTGAAATGTTGTCCCTGAGTGCCGTAACAACATCTCTCATTAAGGTTTGCAACTTTACAAAGTAAACAATGATCCGAAAAACACTTAGCCTCTTCGCTAATTAGCACACAAAATACCATTGGTATGCTACTTCCGCCGCCTCACCGGAAGTTGTACCCACGTTCTTCTTTACAGTAGCGCCCCGCGGAAACAGGTGGATATACACACAAACCAATGACCTAACAAGACAAACCCAAAAGCAGTGAACACAGTGATCCAAGGAACCAATCAGAACATGACACATGAGAATAGGGAAGCATATGACAGAATCACATGACCGGATCAGGGAATCACATGACAAACAGGAAGCAGGAAACATGACAAAGGCAAAATTACAAAATAAAAGCATATATATGTATTTTTTTTTAAAGCTTGATTCACTGCCATTATATGGACGAGCGTGAGAGGGACATTTTTTTTTTTTTTTTTTGACATTTCTCCTTTTGTAGTCTGAAAAAGAAAGAATGGCATACTGCATTAACACCGGCATGAGTAAATGAGGACTTGTGTGAATTAATCCTTTAAGGAGAGCCTAAGTTACATGCATAGCAGAGACGTTTAGCAGCTTACAATGCATTATCATATTTTATCGGTACAGTGTGTGTGTTCTTTTGGAAACGTACAACCACACACAACCTTGGTGATAATTAATTGAGCTATAGAAATGTATTAAAGGAACAAATGAAGCAAAGTAAAGATCTCTAAGCCAAGTTATGTGTCCAGGGTCTTTAAAACACTGATTTTCTTGAATATCAATTGTTATCAACACAGAACATTTCCTGCCTCTGTGACTTCATATAGCATTTGAAACTCTAAGATAGAAAGATATGACTAATTTGACTAGGTAAATTGCTAATTCAAAACAAAGAAAAGGTCAAAAAGTGTGTAGGCTTTTTGACCTATCCTTTGTTTTGAATGAACAATTTCATTTTGAATAAATAAATAAAAAGCATCATACTTTAAAATAAAATTACTGAACATCACCGAAGAGCACTTATCAGGGCAGCATCTCTTTTTCATGCGCACATGGTTACAATCATGTTCCCACTTCCAAATAAATGCAGATGTCAGGCTGATTAGTTAAATATCTAGGTGTCATCGTGCAGATGTGTTTTCCCACCATACACAGATAAATGAATAGGCCTACATATAAAATATAAGCTAAACAATAAGTTGACAAGGCATCCACATTTTCCTATATTGCTTTTGATGCTGCACTGTCATAAACTCATTTTCTTCTTTTCTTTTTTTTTTAATTAAACAGATGGTTTTAACAAAGAATTTAATGAGTACATAATCACTGCCATGCATATCTGCTTCTTTTTTTCTGTGATCAGGAAGTGGAACAATTTACAATTTGATTGCTTGTCAGAAGGAATTATATCTCTCAGGTAAGTTAGTCATTGGAATTGTGCCAGTCTTTCAATTCAAGTCAATTAATCAAGTCAATTAATCAAGGTTTTTAGGTTAACTTTCTATTTTGTTTTGAGTGGGGGTGGCAAGTACAATAAAATACCAAGCATGCGTTTGAATTATAGCACAGTTTGATTCATTTTGTACACATGTAGAAAACAAAAATAACTGAGACAAAGGACAAATACTGCTCATTTGCACCGCTTTGATTCCCTGGTATAAAATATTCTTTGTATTTGGAAGTTTGCATAAGTATGCTCCACGTATCAATAGATGTCATTGCTAATGCACAGCTGAAATAAGCAGACTCTTCACAATCTCTCCTGGGACGAAGCTAATTAAGTGTTCAGAATCAGCAACAGGGTTTTGTGAGCTTTTATGCTTCTGTCACCTTCCATCCAGTGAATTGGATTGGACATATCCCAAGAACAACCTACACTTTCTCCTGGAAAAACAGGTCATTCTGAGTTCACGGGATGTGGAATGATTCTAATTATTAGGGTACGAATGGACGCAGAATACTTAATGGGCCCTGCTCTCCTTCGTGCAGTATTGCAGGACAATGTTTTTTTGTTTTTTTTTTCTTCTTCTCAGGATTACCTTGAATGAAATGGCTCTTTCTAAGAATGCGGCATAGAAATAGTGCTGTGGACGTTTTCCAGCAGAGATCAGAAAAATAAAAACGTGTGGTGTGTTTATAAGGACACAATGGGGAATCATGCTTTCTGATATATGTTGGTTTGATTACACATTAAGACTCTTGCATTTATTCATTTGACAGAAGCTTAATCCATCCAGTAGCAACTTTGTGTTTCATGGGAATTGAACCCATGGCTTTGGCACTATTAACACCGTGCACCACAAGTTAAGCTACATGAAACTGGTATCCATGGCATTTTCTAGTGTATTATACATTTAAATACATCTTTAAATACATATTAATATGTAGGTATCAATATGTAACATTTTCAGGTGCAGAATGTAAATATGTTATGTTAGGATAGATGTTGAAACATACTGTCATGGTCTCAGTCACATTCTTTTTGTTTTGGTTTTCATCTGTCACATGTGCCCCTTTGTTCCATTTTCCCGCCACAATCTGTCACCATGGACACTAACTAGATCATTCACAGCTGTATGTCATTTTAGTTAATCATCTGTGTATTTAAGTTCCTGTCTTCCCTCTGTTCATTGTCCGGTCTCGTATGCTTTGTGTTGTGTAGCGTTCCTGCCTGTACCTGTTGGATTTCCTAAGTAAAGACTTATTTGATTTTCATCTTCTTCGTCATGTGTTCCTGCGCGAGCAACGCGTTACACATACAATGTGGACGTATTGCCAACATTTAAACGTAAACATTATTACATATTTACAGCTAAAGAAACGTAAAATGCAGTCAACTCCAGAATTATTGGCACCCTTGTTTAATATTAGCAAAGGCGGCTGTGAAAATAAATCTACATTGTTTATCCTTTTGATCTTTCGTTCACAAAATTCACAAAATCCTAACCTATCATTGAAGTAAAAAAAAATGGAAATCTCATTATGAAATGAATGTTTTCACGTTGGCCACAATTATTGGCACCCAATTATTGCAACCTCTTTTTCCCAAGATAACAGCTCTGAGTCTTCTTCTATAATGCTTGATGAGTTTGGAGGTCAGAGACAATTTCTTCATACAGAATCTCTCCAGACCCTTCAGATTCCCAGCTTCTCCTCTTCAGTTCACTCCACTCATTTTCTATAGTGTTCAGGTCAGGGAACTGGAATGGTCATGGCAGAAGCTTCATTTTGTGCTCAGTGACACATTTTTGTATTGATTTTGATGTTTGTTTTGGATCATTGTCCTGATTGAAGATCCAACCACGGCCCATTATAAGATTTCTAGCAGAGGCAGTCAGGTTTTATCTGTTGGTATTTGATAGAATCCATGATACCATGTATCTGAACAAGATGTCCAGGACCTCCAGCAGAAAAAAATAGGCCCACAACATTAAAGATTCAGCAGGATATTTAACCCTAGGCATGGGGTACTTTTTATCCATGTGTGCACCAAAGCCATTTGGTGGGTTTGCTGCCAAAAAGCTCAATTTTTTAGTTTCATCTGACCACAGAAGCCGGTCCAGTTTGAAGTTCCAGTAGTGTCTGACAACTGAATATGATGGAGATTGTTTATGGATGAGAGCAGAGAATTTTCCTTGAAACCCTCCCAAACAACATGTGTTGATGTAGGTGCTGTTTGATAATTTTTTTTAGGCTTTCGTACCCAGAGACTCAACTATTTTCTGCAAAAAGATAATCGAAGAGTCTTTGGCTACTCAAACTCTCCTCCTCGTCTTGCGTTAGGACCAATAATTAGGGTGCCAATAATTCTAGGGTTCTGTATTTACACATCTTTTCATAACATAAAGATATTTGTATAATTGTCCTTTTACAATTTTACAGATAAATTGTAGATCCCTTAACCTTAGTGCCAAATATATATTGTAAATACTATTAGTAGTAGTAGTAATAGTAGTATTGTTATTATTGTGTAATAATAATAATTTAGTTACCCATTATTGTGTGCAGTCATATTTATTGTGTGACTTTGCCTCAAGGTGTAACCATATGTGATCTTTCTCTTATTGTACCAAAAAACAAAACTCTAATCCATGATTATACCACAAAAACTAATATCCTCCTAAAATAAGACAAGGATAAAGACATTTGTAAGGGTAAAGTCATTTTATTGTGATTCCTCTTTCTGAAAAACTTGAAAACATTACTTAAAGTTAAGCATTCAGTCTCGAGGACTGCACTGGTTCTTCATTTCCTTCATTAAACTGACATGGGGGTATTAAAACAATTATGCTAGTGGCGTCTGCTGCGATATATAGTTAGCAATCAAGCACCACTGCAGATAATTAAATCCAACTCCAACTGTGATGTGTACGCTGACGGTTTCACCTTGGGGTGATCATCTTTAACTTTAGACACAGATCGGTCAGGCAAATCTGAGGCAAATAATAAGCGCTACACTGTTTTATGCAGAGCGTGAAGCAAATGTATCTTATTCACAGTCTGAGTAGAGAGAAAAAGCTCCAAGCTTGTCTGCTGCAAGTATCTTTGTATGTGCTCCACATATTCCCCTGTCAGTATGTGTCTGACCAGGGGCAGTGTATCAGAACCATTCAAACATGTGCTACACAGTTAAGAGGTGAGCATGGTGAATTTCACATTACTGTCAGAGGGTTGACGTGGCGTTTATCATATTTCTGAATTCAGTATTTCAGTCATGTGAGGCTAAAGTGGAGGCTGATGCCGTGAGTGACAGGCTGATGTACAAAACGGAAATTCAAAAGAAGCCCTCCATATTCATGCGCTGATTTAAATTCTGAACTCAATGTTGGTTGCCTCCGAATGCAATCCAGTGGTGTCAGTGTGTGGCTATAGATAAAAGGCTGTGTAAATATAAAATAAAGAGAAGTGAAGAGCAATTTTACGTCGTCCTAATTATGTCTGCAGGAGAGAATTGATCAAGTGTCACTCTTCCGCTCACCAAATTTCTGCTTAGATGCTTTTAAACGATTAATAACATAAATAACCACCATTACCTAAATGGAAGCTTTTAATACGTGAATATCCTTAAATCGCTGAAAGGCACTCAGTGTGTGTGATGTGACGTCAGCCGTCTATACGTCTATAAAGTTCAGAACGCTGGCTTATCTTCCACAATGATCTGAGACATGAAAGCTGGATAACCAGTTTTACGTGAGCAGCCTATATTTGCCTTTCAGTCATGCACACGCTAGCACCAAATTTTTCCCCATGATGTCGGGAAAGGGTAATACTCAGCCCAAGCAGATGCCCACACAAGCCTACAGGCATGTTGAGTCCATTAGCAGTCCAAGCGTTCAACTCTCAATATCACAGTGGGACTACCCAGAAGCTCCTGTGACAGGAACAAAGCAAAAGCGAACCAAAGGATGTGTTTGTCACATTAGACATCATCGGTCTTCTGTACAGTGCTTTAAAAGGAATAGGCCTACTTTTCAATGCAATTGCACGAGAATTCACATTCTCTGCTTGTGAAAGCAATAGCAGTTTGTAGTCCCAAAACCCGGAGGAGAATTAGCATTTTTGAGCCATGGATTCCCTCAGGATTTTCAAATGTGGTTTTTGATTTATGAGTAAAATGCTCTGTGGTTAACGCTGCTTGAAAAGAATTTCATATTTTGTTCATAAACATAAATTACACACAGTCATACCTCAAACTTGATTTCTAAAACTGTTGTTTGCTTTTAAACGTACTTTTATAAAAAGTTGCTACAATAGGAAACGTATAAACATTGGGTTACACTTTATTTTAATGTGTCTGTGTTACAATGTAATTATACATTTAAGTGCTGAGTAATAATAATTAACTACATGTATTTACTGTAGGGTTAGGTTTAGTGTGTGGTTAAAGGGTTAGTTCATCCAAAAATTAAAATTCTATCATTAATTACTCACTTTAAGGTTAGTTGCATGTAATTATGCACAAGCTATACTTATTATTACAGGAACTACAAGTAACATGTGTAACAAGGACACTGTAAAATAGTGTTACCAAACATTGTTTTAATTTATCTGATCTTTGTAAACACTACAAGGAACATGAAACCTAAACAGCATTTATAGTAACTATCAATTTAATTTATTTATTTTAAAAAGAAAATAGTAAAAGAAGAGTAATACTTTACAACAAGACTGTAAATGTAAACATTAGTTAATGCTATAGCTAAAAGTATATATCAATTGTTGTATATGTCAAGGTGATGATACACGGGGCAACTTTTTGAGCAATGTTGCCGTCCACGGCAACTAATTAGGGCAACGGACAGTTGGCAGCAAACAATCAGAGAGGAGCAAATCTATTGCCAACCCAATAAGTACTTTATTATAAACACTTGTTAGGCACTTTACTTTAACTTTTCAAATATTTTCTTCGTTTTTAATAAATATAAATGTCTTTCCGATCTGATTTGTGATAGGAAAAGAGAGAAGAGCGAGTTGGGCAAAAAGTCAGATTTGAACCTGAGTCAATCGCGTCAAACGCTACTTTACCATACACCATACAGACGTTACACAGAATGCATCTTTTTAGTATTTAACTGAAAACATTCAATGGCTAAATTACAAACATGAGCCTGTCCTGACAGACTATTTTGCATGTATGCATGAGCACACAGAAGTTTTGTTAAGCATCAGTGAATGAAGGAAACTTTACTCGATTAATTGTGTGCAGTTGCAGCTTGTTTCAGAATATGGTCAATTTAACTAAAAAGGTTTGTTGGTAGAGGTGTCCACTTTGGTTACAAATAGACTGGAAACAAGTAAAGTTGGTTAATCCTCTTGATTAGTCTGTCAACTCTATTGTCTAGGAAATGCTGTTGGGGAATTCACTAAGAATGAATTGCACTGGCTGATAGCACTGTTTATTCACATGCTTTGTCTGTTTAAGCTCATTTAGTGCCTGGTTAAAAGGAATAATTCACCCAAAAACTACGATTCCGTCATTTACTCAAACTTGTGTTGGTTCCTGTATGACTTTCTTTCTTTTGTGGTACACAAGAAGAATTTGAAAGAAGGTTAAAAAGGATTGAATTATCTAAAAGTGAATGAATGATTACAGAATTTTCTCCCTTTCAACTGAAATGTGGGTAGCGAGCAATCAAGATGCAAATTTTTATTTTTTATTTTTTTCACTAAAATACTGTGAGCAAAAGTGGAGCTTATGTTTAATGAATTCTCCCCTGTATGTTTTGACAAGTAGTTGTCCAGCCTGTGAATAGTTGTGAGCCAGCTATTTTATTCCAGATACAGTACTTGTGCTAGTAGGATATGGGCACAATGTAACAAAGCATGGAGCTCAGTTTTCATGAGTTTGCCATATATCCACGGGTAACTATCCCCAAGGAAGACCAAAGCTCAAAATTCTCCAAGACTAATCAAACATCCAAGGATGTTTCCCCTGAAGAAGGCCGGTTCATCCAAGGATTGTCAATTCACCATTAGGATAAGCAGTGTTCAGAATTCCTCAGGCTATCTAGCTGGTCTGGATATTCAGTTTATTTCATTTCCTGTTGCCTTTGAGCAAAACTGAATAAAAGAGAAACTCATTGTTGAATAGAAAAGAGCTCAAAAATGGATAGCAGAGTGACTGACTCCTTTAGAAAGGTTAGAAGTTAAAAATCTACAAAGTTTTTTTGTACAGACATACAATGGTTACAAGCTGAAGTTTGAAATGTACCATAATGATATAATGGTATAATGACAAGCAAAATATCACTCTGTAGAGACAAGTCATAGGTTAACTTCAAGAGGTGTGTTTTGAATTGTTTACACAAGAATCCACTGAGAATTCATGTCAGTAATTGTAAAGAAAAAAAAAAAAAAGAATACATCAAGAAATAATGAGACTGTGCTGATGAAAATTATGAAAAAGCAAACAACTGCAACTTAATTTTAGGGCCTTAAACTTAAATGGCATATATTAGAGATGCAGTGATACTAAATTTCTTCGCCGATACCGACAGCCATTTATCCAGAATTAATAATTTTGATTGACAAGATCTAATTTACCCTGATCATCAGCAGTGAACGTAAAAACAATTGCTTTTATGGCTGATGTTATATATATTTATTACACGGCTCTGTGGAATACTTGATTCTGATTGGTCAATCGCGCCATCCAGCCGTATGTTCTTCCCCGATAACAACCACTGAAAACAGATAACACAGGCTCATCTGGGTCAGCAGCGCTATTCGCTTGCTAGGAATGCTTTGGAAAGTTTTGCGTTTGATGAGCTTATAAAATATTAAAACTCAGTCAAACCAATGTTTTGTGTACAGGTACTTAATTATGTCATCCAGTATCATGGACTCGCTCTCTCTTGTTTCATACAAACGCAGCTGCTGCCATTTCATGACTATTGTTTTGTACACTGTTGGATTATAAGATAACAAACAGGTGCGGTTTTAAAACGGTTTAATCTCAGATCAATATCTCTTATCCCCATAATTTTTTATGTGGCGAAATGCTGTTTAATAAGTGGTATGACTGTATCATATACCTTAAAATCTGTCTAGTTTGAACTTGCCGTGCTAACAACTGCTCTCTCCGTGGAAGCTTTGCGTTTAAAGTGTTAGTTCACCCAAAAATGAAAATTCTGTCATTAATTACTCACCCTCATGTCGTTCCAGACCTGTAAGACCTTCATTCATCTTCAGAACACAAATTAAGATATTTTTGAAGAAATCCAATGGCTCAGTGAGGCCTCTATTGCCAGCAAGACAATTAACACTTTCAGATGCCCAGAAAGCTACTAAAGAAAGTATTTAAACCAGTTCATGTGACTACAGTGGTTTAACCTTAATGTTATGAAGCGACAAGAATACTTTTTGGGTGCCAAAAACAAAAACAAAAAAAAAAAAAAAAAAAGACTTTATTCAACAATATCTAGTGATGGGCGATTTCAAAACACTGCTTCATGAACCTTCAAAGCTTTATGAATCTTTTGTTTCGAAGCAGTGATTCGGAGCGTGTATCAAACTGTATCAAAGCCACAAACGAGGCTTTATGTCATAAGTGTTTCGAAATTTCACTGGTTCACCACTGGGGGGCGTGACTTTGGCAGTTTGATACGCGCTCTGAACCACTGATTCGAAACAAAAGATTCGTAAAGCTTCGAAGCTTCATGAAGCAGTGTTTTGAAATCGCCCATCACTAGATATTGTTGAATAAAGTCGTTATTTTTTTGTTTTGTTTTTTGGCGCATAAAAAGTATTCTCGTCACTTCATAACATTAAGGTTGAACCACTGTAGTCACATGAACTGTTTTAAATATGTCTTTAGTAGCTTTCTGGGCATTGAAAGTGTAAATTAACTTGCTGGCAATGCAGGCCTCATTGAGCCATCGAATTTTATCAAAAATATCTTCATTTGTGTTCCGTAGATGAACGGAGGTCTTACGGGTGTGGAACGACATGAGGGTGAGTAATTAATGACAGAATTTTCATTTTTGGGTGAACTAACCCTTTAAACAAGGCACCTAACCTCCAATCATTTACAAAAAAAAGAGAGAATAGCCATCCATTACATTTGTTTAGATGAGATTTTGTGCCATTTATGATCAAGAGAAAAAATGAAGGTGGATCTTTTTCATCTTTAGCCCATCTTAGCCTATTTATACCAGCTATGGTATAGCTATGCTGATCCTGTTTTAACAATAATAATCTGTATATCTGTCAGCTCATCTGGTAACTCAATCTGGCGCTACTTTCCTCTCTACACAGTGATACACAGTGTTGCTAGAGCTTTAGAAGTTAAACTCAGATCTTTATGTTTAAATGCAATTGTTTGAATGCTATTGAAACACTAAATGGAATTTTTTTTTAATGTTCTATCTTGCTATATATTGATTAATAATATTTGAAAAAGTAATTAAAAATGCTGACCCTACTGTCGCTCACCATATGCCTTTCTTTCTTAATTTCTTTCTTTCTTTCTTTCTTTCTAAATCTCTCTGACAGACTAGATTCAATACTAACCATATCAGACGATCAAGAATGAGCAGGTTTTCATGACTTAAGCCAAGTAAAGTGATTCACTTCCTTCAGCATGTGTGTGAGCTTGCATAATTTCTCCCCAGGACCATTTATAATCTGACAAGCAATAATGAAGGCTGGTAGAGTTATAACCCCGAAAGATAAACTTTAATCAAGCTCTGTTACCTTCATTCTATTTGAGCATGCCCCAGCATATCCAACATTGTAAGCATCATGTTGAAAGTAAATAGCAAATGTGAAGGCATTTAAGATTGGCCATTTAAATGTGAAGGGCAGGCTAATATCATTACCACTGAGACTCTCTGCAGTGACCTCCGATCCGTCTGTGCTCTATTTACTTGAATTATGGAAAGATCTCTAATTAAAAATGCGAAAACTAAAATCTCTTGATTGTAAAGATGTTAAACAATGATCAACATGGAGAGAAAGCGAAAAATACTGAGATATCAATATGCTTTCTGATATATTTAGTATGCAGTTTTCCACATAATTTGAGAGCAAGTGTTCAAAACCTCGACATTAAAAATTCCACATTGATTTTGTAGAGTGTTGTACAATGAACTCACTGGTGAAAATGACTTTATTAATTAACATAATGCAATTTCTGGTATTTACATTCAGTAAATGTTTTGTGCATCTTTACTAATAGCATTACATGGACAAGTTTAAGTCGAACTGCAACTGACTGATTGAATTATGCATTATTTCATCAATATGGCTTATTCTTAAAAAGTTACTAATTAATCATATCTGCCTTTATGCTCCTGGATAACCCCAAACTGAATGAAAGTTCAGTATCTAAATTATTTCAGTGCATGATGAATGTCTGATGAAGGCTTTCAGGGTTGCAGGCTGATTATTAGCTTCAGGGTAAGATTAAAGGGAAACTGCAACCTAGCTGACAGTCTGGTTATCTCTATTCGACTAAATGAAAATCATGGCCTGAATCCATCCAAGGAGATTAGAAAAATGTGACTGCATTACTGATGTCATTTTGAATTTCTCCTGGTTTTCGAGTCACTTGTTTGACCCATGCCAAAGGCTTAGGTGGACAATATTTGCATGGAGCACAGCTTTCAAAGTTGTGTCTTAACAGATAGACATTACAGAGCAAAATCAAATAATACAGAGCAGATATAAAGAATTATAAATGCTAAGCTGTGCTATGATAAACAATAAATAGACAAATAAATAAATATGCCTTTTATAGTTTCAAGAGGATACTTTTTTCTAAATGTCGAAGCTGTTTTTATTAATCATTATTCAACAGTTAGTTCATGTCCTCAAGAGGCTAGCCATTGAGTGTACATTGGTTGTATACTCATTATTGAGTGTGTTATGGGATTGAATCGCTAATGTCCACTATGATTTTTGATGCCATGGCTATCCACTCGATTATTTGTGGTCTCAGAACATTCAAAACCTCCAGGTTTTTTTTTAATTTTAAGTGTTTTTTTTGGTTATGCAAACCTTAAAGGCACAGTATGTAAGTTTCACTGCAAGAGGTGACTTATTCAAAACAAAAACAAAGGCATAGCTCGATGAGTGTGGAATCATGGGAGTTGTCATCTTTACCTCCACAGCTGATGGAAAGCAATCCAATGGGACTCAGGCAGAAATCGTGTTCATGGGTTCAAAGTTTTATTAATGTTACTGTGGTATGAATCAGGCTGAGAGCCCAGGATATTTTATGTTGCTGTTTTTATTCTGCTTATATGCCGCAGTCGGAAGCTAGTGCCACTCCTTTCATTTTGTTGTTTATGCATATTTTACGAAGTTATGTTTAACGTCCGCTTCCTTCTTCCCTGAACCATATGCCTTTTGAGCCTAAACTTTGTTACAGTTAGTTTTATCACTTAAATTCATATTGTTTTATTCAATTCACATGAAACAGCTGCAAATGCTGAATTATTACTCATATACAGGTCAGTTTATTTAACAAATGAAAATTGTGGGGTAATGCAGCGCTGTTTTACTTGTTCAAAAAATCATACTAAAAATACATTTGAGAGTGTTGAAAGTTATATTATAACGTTACTCTGTGCGTTTTCTCAGTATGAGACACTTGTTGCACATTGCAGTAAGCTATATCGATATTAGAATACCATATCAATAAAAGACAATGACTTGTTGCTAAATGGCATGCAGTTAATTTTAAAATATATTGTATTGTTGAGAAAATGCTGTATTACTGTTACTACAAATAAAGCTCTTTCTAATTATGCTATGTTAGCCACCAAAATAGTGTTATCCAATTTACTTTTTGGGTACAAACATGTTACTTCAGGGTAAAACAAGAAAACAAAATTCAAACAATAAGACTAACCGTGTTGAGCTATATAACAATGATTAGTTTTCTGTTGAGAAAGGTATATTTAACAAGTAATGAAGTAAAATATCTAGCTTCCGCCAGACCACCTTCCATATTCAGCGTACAAAGTAAGTGTAAAACTCTTGAAGTTCAAATGCTTACACTACGTCCTACACCTTCCATATTCAACTTACGGAAAAAGTGTAACTGACGTGACGCCAGTTTACACTTTCTTTGTAACGAATATGGAAGGCGGTCTGGTGGAAGCTAGATATTTTACTTATTTTTATATTATAACTTGTTACTTGTTGTACAAACGCATCGCTTCACTTCAGAAGGCCTTTATTAACCCTCCGGAGCCGTGTGGAGTACGTTTATAATGGATGGATGTGGATGGAAGCACTTTCTTCAGCTCATACTCATTGGTCCCGTTCACTGCCATTATAAAGCTTGGATGCGTCAGGATATTTATTAAAATATCTCCGATTGTGTTCATCAGAAAGAAGAAAGTCATATACACCTAGGATGGCTTGAGGATGAATAAAGCTTTGGGTAATTTTCATTTGAAAGTGAACTAATCCTTTAATATTTATTTTATGTTATATATTATATTTATCTATTGCATAAAAGCACCTGCAAGGTCACTGATCATCAGAAACATCTCTTGTTCTTACCTACAAGGCATGCATGAAGACAGCAATATATCAGTTCTTTTTCCAAGTTAAATTAAATAGTGACCATGGCATATTTAACTATACTTAGCCTACCTAAAGGTATGTTAATTTAATGCAATGAGTAAAGTCTAGCTGTTGCATTTGGGATGCGTACAACTGCCGACAAAAGAACCGGTCATTACCCTGCTTGCTGCCATGGTGCAAAGACATTGCCTTAAATAGCCTAATTAACTTAACTGGCCACATAATTGTAGTGCTTGCTCAAGCATGCTTTTTTACAGAACAATGCACATCTAATGACAAACCAATGCCAACTGTGAGTAGGTAAACCCTCTTAGGGCTCGGATAGTCATTAACATGAAAACATGTAACCCACTAGAGTGAGACACAGTAAGTCGGGAAATAAATAAATAAAAATATCTTGTACAGTGATAAGATAAACAAATCCTTTGTCTAAATGGGTCAAAGGCACTGTGTCTAGCAGCCAATAAATCACAACTTGTTTCCAATCCCAGTTGTCCAAGAAACACTGTGTGGCTGTGTGCTTAACTCATCTTGTTTTTCATGATGTATGGCGGAGCGCTCCATCCACACACTAGAGAGAGGCCTCCGCTCTTCTTTTCTCTCTCTGAACAGTTCCAATGAATGTGGTGATGACCTCCACCTCCCTACACCTGCTTATCTCACATCTACTTTAGCAGGGATTCTGTGTTTTGTTAGAATCGATCAATCCTGGTTTAACACCACCGTTTAATTGTGGCTTCATGTAAAGTAGAAATGGATTGATTGTGGTTGATTCAGACAGTAGGTACAGTTTGAGCACTGACTGAGTAACAGCGGTCTGTAATATCTGTTATGAAGAAAAGTGGACAAGGTCTGCATAAAAATGAATATGGGAGAAGATATACTGTGTTTCAGTGTGTCCTTCAGATGGGCAGTTTTTGTTTGGGTTATAAAACTTTAACCTTGCGATCTCTTGCGCATGTATTTCAAATGTTCTTCTTTCAGAAAGTTGACAGCTTATAGCATTGCCTTTGTTGATCATCAAGACTGATGCAATCACGGATAAGTTGTTTTGTATCAAAAAAGTACACTGTGTCTTCGCTTAGAAAATAAATTTCATGAATGTTCTGAGTTTTATGAATACTGGTTCAGTGTGTTCAAGGCTGGTTAAAGTTGTGCACCATTCAGAAATGACCTGACAAGATCTTTTATATTTCGCTTCAGTTCATTAAATTAAATTGAGGTAGCAATTTAAATTTGAATGTAACACCGTGTCTACACCGGACGCGAGCGGTGCGATGCAACACAATGAAAGACAATAGAATCCATTAGAATCAGTGATGCTGTCTACACCGGATGCGGTGCGACAGTCGCGTCCGGTGTAGACACGAATGTAAATTTAAAATGAAGGAATTCAAATAACTGTAATTTTTAACTTGCAAAGTTTAGACAGTGTTTGAAGGTTGTCTTGACAAAGGCTTGATTGATTACGATCACACCGGAACAATAAAACCTGCTTTCGTGTTGCCGCTGAGCCAAAGAGAGCAGCGGTCATGTAACAGCTTCACAAACAGTGTTTTCAACCACACAGTATTGCTATTTCTATGTCGCAAACATCAAATAATAATGAAAGTATGACCTTTGAAACTAATGTTAAGCTTCAAATAAAGATAGGTGCTGACCAGTGACTCTTAAAATGTATTTGATGTATTGAATCATTCAAGATTCATTCAAAAACTCTGGATGAAACAAGTCTTTTTTTTTTTAATTTACAAAATGAATTCATTTAAATCAGTTTTTTTTTTTTTTTAATATACCAGTTTATAACATTTTAGACATTTAGCCAAGAAATAGACATTAAATAGAACATTTAGTCAGAGCCTAAAGTAAATTACATGTTATTTTGTTTAGTTGTCTAATGTAATTAAAAATACAGATTATCCAGAATCATAAATGAAGCTTAAAACATTATAAATTTGGCATTTAACTAATACTATTAGCACTGTTTCTTATTTTAAAAATGTGGCGCTTCTCATCCATCCTTGTGGCAGAGGGATAGATAGATAGATGGATAGATGGATAGATAGACAGATAGATAGTTTTGCACACAAAACTGTTTTTTTTTTATTTTTTTTTATATGTGACCACTTTCAGATATTCCACTGTGACACTCAAAAAGCTGACAGTTTGAAGCAGCCTGTCAGCTTTGCCATACTGACATCTCTAATAACAAAATGTGGTGCAATGTGGCACCTAATTTGCTGGCTCATTCACCTCCCATGATAGCAGGTGTCAGCAGAATGATGATGATAAAAATATGATGTGCTGTATCATAGGTTTATGTATTGATTCAATTTGCTGGACAAAGCATGAAAAACAAACATTAGGAGGTTTCTAAATTAAATTGAACTTAGTTTGTGTGTATAGATCCAAACTATTTTAATTCCATTGGCCTATTTTGGCAGATATTAGCCTTGCTGGAAAGAAAGAAAGAAAAAGAAAGAAAGAAAGAAAGAAAGAAAGAAAGAAAGAAAGAAAGAGAGAAAGAAAGAGAGAAAAATGTAGCACTAGAGGCACAAAATAACACAGATAGTTCTATTACAACATGGTATCACAGCTTTCCACCCACACTGGTATCAGAAACTTCATTTGTTTATTTGTTGCCAGATATACAGTAACCATAGAATCAGTAACATTTCACACTGTAGTTAACTGTCATCTTTATTTTTAGTGTTTATTTAACAAAGCAAACAAACAAACAAAGCAAATGTGGTAGAATGTTATTCTCCAACTATGTGGCAGTTGGCAATGTAACTCACATATTTCCTCTATTATGCATGTCTTCAACTATATTTGCTAGCATTATTTTGACCAACATGCAGTGGCTTTGTTTTGTTTTCATTGTAAGGCACTAAAAATTAATTATTTTTTTATATGACAAATTTAATAAGTGGGTTTTATTGGAGTATTTAAATCTACAGTCTCTTTCCATGAAAAACAAAAATTGTTTGAACACCGAGAAGGTGGAACTAATGACTGACTTCACAGAAACACACTACAAAAGCGGCTTGTTTGCTTAAAGGATTAGTTCACCCAAAAATGAAATTTCTGTCATTAATTACTCACCCTCATGTTGTCCCACACCTGTAAGACCTTCGCTCATCTTCAGAACACAAATTAAAATATTTTTGATGAAATCCGAGAGGTATATATGACTCATCCGTAGACAGAAATATAATAAACACATTCAAGGTCCAGAAAGGTACTAAAGACATCGTTAAAACAGTGGACCTGACTGCAGTGGTTCAACCTTAATGTTATGAAAGCGTTTTTGTGCGCAAAAACAAAACAAAAATAACAACTTTATTCAACAATCTCTTCTCTTCCCTGTCATTATCCTTACGCAGTTGAGTAAGCACAGTGAAGGCTTCCGTGTTTACGTCCAAATGCCGGCTCAGTATTGGCCAAAGCTGATCATGTGAGAAGCACGACGCATGCGTGTGATGCTGACTCAGGAGCCGGCCAATAATAAGTCAGTGTTCTGACGTAGAACCTGGAAGCTCTGGGCGTAAACTACCTATGAAAATGACACAAAAGAGAAGATATTGTTATTTTATATTAATAAAGTTGTTATTTTTGTTTTGTATTTGCGCACAAAAAATACTCTCGTCGCTTCATGACATTAAGGTTGAACCACTGCAGTCACGTCGACTATTTTAACAATGTCTTTAGTACCTTTCTGGACCTTGAAATTGTTGATTATATTGCTGTCTATGGACGAGTCATATACCTCTCGGATTTCATCAAAAATGTCTTTGTGTTCTGAAGATGATGAAGGTCTGACGGGTGTGGAACAACATGAGGGTGAGTAATTAATGACAGAGATTACATTTTTGGGTGAACTAACCCTTTAATGCTAATTTCAGTATTCACCTGGTTGCTGAAGCGCCTCATCTATCGCTTATCTTTTTTCACTCTGTCATTGTAGTCCCTCAAGGAAACATCATAAAGGCAGGAATATTGTTGCCATAGCTCCACAAACCTTTCCTCCATTGCATAATTCCACCTAGCAGCATCAATACCATCATCTCTCTTTCGTTTTCGAAAGAGCTTTTATGCTCCTATTGGTCAGCATCACAGATGTGACGGAACCCGTCATGGACGCAGACGCGGCATTGGTTGTCATTCACTATAACACACTATACGAGATAAAACTATTTGCGCTCCGACGCCCATTGATTCGTTTGCGAATCACCACGACACCCTGGATCGTGCCAAAATCAGGCTCATATCATGTAGTCTGAACCCAGCATTACACAAACTTGAGAACACTAAAAAGTGTTAGTTTGTGCCCTGCTCTCTCATAAATTGTGTGAAATGCTGAAATCATGTTAAAAATTCCACCAACTATTTGTCTTCCCAGCTGAGCCGGTATAAGCTGCATCCGTAGCTTTGCTCTGCTGGAACGTGTAGGCCTATGCTCCAAAGAATAAGATTAAATGTCAAAAGCTGTACAACTGCGAATATTTTTCTGACTTGGAAATTTTTCACTGTTAATCCACCAAAACTTTTGGTTGCTAAGACCTGATCTTTCTGATCAATCACTTTGTGATGAACGTCGCTTTGCTTTGTATAAAATGTGTAAGTAACGAGCATTCATTATCTGAAGTTCTCATCAGACTGCACCCTGTAACAATAGTGAAACATGAAGGTTATTTGAAACACGCTTCATTTGATCAATCCTGGTTGGTATGTTTCAGCATGGAAGAATAAAGAAATCTCCATTTTATGTTAATATTATGGGGGAAAAAATGCTGATGTATCTGCAAAGGCAACTTTGCAATTCCCGTAACTGTGGGGGTCTGAAATAATGGCTTTGTGCCTGTTCTGCACTTCATCTGCAGACTGTTAGATCGACAGATCGAAGAAATGCCATTGGATGGCTCATACTTATTATGCTCAAATGGGTTTGGGATTGAGACCCTAGCTGTTTTCTCAATTTGCAGCCTTAAGGCAGCGATTTAAGCAGATAAAAAGCTAAATATGGAAGTATAAAAGCACTCTCCAATCTGTCATTCATATGACCTTGGCTTTTAGAGGACAGCCAGACAAAATGAATCTACCACAGACTTTCAGGACTAATGTGGAGGTAATATGAAGACTTAAAGATATGAGCGTACGTAACGCTGGGTGACCTAACTGACTTGTTTAATGATGATGAAGTCATTAACGTGAAGAATTTAGAAAGTATTCATTTAATCCTCTCTCGGTGGCTGATGTAACTTTTTGAAAGTTCTAGAGAAAACGTCCTTTAAGTGTTGTTCTGTGCAGATTCTTGGTCAGAATGTGCAAGAAGATAAAACTAATACATATTAAACTCAGGGAGAGCTTATGCTTAATGATTTCATGCGACCAGGGCCAATGTTTTATTTGTGTGTATAGAGCTGAAATGCAAATGTCATGCTCTTTGAAGTTTGTTAAAACATTTAGAATGGAAAACAGAGCTTTCTTCTTAATACACAGCATACATATTTTACATTATTCTATTTGCTTTGTCAGCTCAAGGATGTTTCTCCCAGAATAAGCCTCTTTTGTAGCACATGCTTTTTTTCCATCCTAATTTTTTTAGACTAAAGGAGATGCGGCACATCCTTGTGGCTCATGGTGTCTTAAGCATTTGATATGTGTGACTAGGAAAGCATGGCTGATCCTCTGTTACTGAGGCAATTCAAAGCATACACGTGGTCTTTGGGGGAAAGGGCAAGACATGGAAAAAAGAAAGAAAAAGTCTGAGAGATAAGAGGCTGAGAGGCTGATGCTGGAATCTGAAGGGCAGGCAGAACTGAGAGAAAGCCTGTCAAAAATGAATGCTGCTACCATGAGGTGCCCGTTATAATGCAACGCAAGTGTGACATGCGGCAGGACATGCCTTAATTTATCCATATCGGTTCAGATGATTGACAGCTTAATTTGGTCTTATCCTGAGGGGTTTTAACCTTCTATTGCACTCTATTAGTATACAATTAGTCTTTAGGATTTATTTATTTTCTGTACCTGAAACATATTGCTACAAACGCTGATAATTGAATTACTAATCGCAGCCTTGTTCTCATTGAGTAACATTACTTTTGGTTCTTTTATTGTATTATTGCTTGATATTTTGTGTTTTTGCTCCAGGGCTAGTTGTCACACTTTTATATTGTTAGGTAGATTTATTTTTGAATGTCAGTTTCTGTTATAGGCACAAAGAAGGCTATTGAACATTTCCACTTTTAATGTTAAGGAAAAGGCAAAAAATAGTTTATTGAACAAACATTGACTTTTCATGACTGCATGCACTAATAGCAGCTGACATGTTGTCATATCATATACAGTAGGGTAAGTTGCAACAATGGAACTTGCCATTAAACTGTCTATCAAAGGTTTTTCTTTTAGGTTTGAGCAAATTAAACAAATGAAGCTCCAAACAATTCAAAAATATTTATAATTTATGATACACAAACCCTAATGCTCAAAATATACAATTGGTTTGAGAAGGACAAACTTAAATTAAACAAAATAAAAATAAATTTTGTGGGTATTTATCACTTTGTTTTTCTTTCAAGTTCACAGAACTGATATATTTTAAGAAAACTGAACTGTTTCGTTGTTTTGAGTTTTATGAACTTATTTCTTTTAATTTAGAAGAACTTAAGTTTAACTAAAACTAAGCTGAGATTTCTATTTCATGCTTTGCCCATGGCTCTTGAAAGGGAGAGTAAATGCTAAAATTGAGTGTTATATAACAACTGATTGCATCAATTTTTTTTTTTTTTTTTTGAGTTTTGCCAACTTATTCGGGTTTAAGGTGCATTTAAAGCACATGTGAAAACCTGACATTTGAGCTGAACAATTCTGGCTTTATGGTTTCGAGTGCCATGGGCAAAAGCATGCTGGGAAATAGAAATCCCAGCCCAGTTTCAGTTAAACTTAAGTTAGCCTAAATTAAAAGAAATGAGTTCATACAACTCAAAACAATAAAACAGTTCAGTTTACTTAAAATATATCAGTTCTGTGAACTCAAAAGAAAAAGAAAGTTCTAAATACTCATAACGGTTAATTTAACTGAACTAATTTGTTAAATTTAAGTTTGTCCTACTCAAAACGATTAAGTATTTTGAGCATTAGGGATGAATCAGTGTTTTTGAACAAATCTCTTGAATTAATGATTCAATGACACACATTTTCAAGCCACTTGTCGCCACCTAGTGGCATAACAATGTAATAGATACAATCATTATTTGAAGCACCAAGTGAGGCCTAGTCCTCACATACACGTGTATTTTTATAAACTGAGTTTTTCCTCCATTTAAAAACAAAAAACAAAAAAAAAAAAACACACAAACTAACCATAAAGCCATGTTGGCCAATCAGAAGCCTGGAAAAAAGGTTATAACCGGTTCCGGTTTTGACGTCACAAGCCAAAATCTCCGGTTTCACTGTCTACACGACAACACTGTAACCGGAGTTCCTAAAAATCTTCACCCTGGCAGGAGTTTTCAAAAATGTTTGGTTTCAGTGACCGGATACTGCATTTGCGTGTAGACGAACAGCCAAAACGCATAGAAAAAGCTGCGGTTTTGAAAATACCTCAAAAGTGTTTATGTGGACAGGGCCTGACATATATGAAAAATATCCTTAAAAGCACAGTTCAGTCTGCCTTCATTATAGTTGACTCTTCTATAAATGTTTGGTAAAATTTTAACACCTTATAAAATATATTTAACACATAGACCATTTATTCTATATGTATATACCATATAACCCAAATCTTTTGTCTCAGCATACGTTCAAACTATCACCCTTACTATGTTCTTTATGGAATTACTTTTCTAAATTGAATCTCAAAATCAATCCCCATCTTAACAGCATATCTTCAAGTCATTAATCTACAGTTTAAGTGATTTGTTGCTCCTAATGAGTAAACCATTTCCAATTATCCTTGAGGTGATACTTATGCAAAAGTTGCACGCTTCAAATCAGACAAGCCTCCAAGTTTACTCTCTGAGGCAAACCTAATGGCATTTTGTTTTTCTTAACAAAATTAGGGGAGATATGTGTGCTGTTTCATGGAAGGAAAATTCTTAATGCTGTCAAATGACATCATAAAATATTGTGAATTATCTTAATATCCTCCCGTGTTATGTGTCTTACCCATCTGCTTTCACTATTTCACAGTCTCTCCTCAAAAACAAAATGCCTATTTTATCACTTTAGTAGCCATTTAGAGTCAGATAAGTTGTGAGTGATGTTATTGCGTGCTTTGTACTGTTAGTTCTCAATTAATGAATTATTCACTCAGCTGAATTTGCTCTATGTTGCATCATTAAAATATATTAATAAGAAATAAAATTCCCCAGAGTGGATATAATGCACATAAATGTTTAAGAGAATTCCTCACTTGTTGAAATGCCATGTGTTCGGTTTTCGTTTTTCATTCACAGAGGGTTTAACTGTGTCTTACTCTGAGATTCATTGCTAAAATATTTAAATAATGGAAGCAATAGAGGCTTTCTTTCAAATTGTCAAACCATGTTCCTGTCAAAAGCTTGAGAACTTTGGACAATGTGCTTACTGACAGGACTGACATTTTTATTCTCTGTCGG